>NC_042969.1:12008835-12308835 GCF_901001165.1 Salmo trutta
GGGCGCTCTTGCTCTACTGCTCACCCAATTATACCACGCTAATCCTGACGCTGTGCCCAGCTCTGCCACCTGGTGGTCACTCTGTGCCTCTACAGGTTGTTCTCTCGCACTGTGAAACACCATTCAGTCGTGGTGCTGTGCTGCTCACACTCACACTCACCTCCCACGGCACATAAAGTGGCTAGACAACAGGACAGATAATAAACAGTAACAGCAGCGTATGTGATGAGTCAAAAGAGATTAGTGCAAAAAAGGGTCAATGCAGATGTAACTTACTATTTAGCAGTCTTATAGCTTGGGGGTAGAAGCTGTTCAGGGTCCTGTTGGTTCCATACTTGGTGCATTGGTACCACTTGCCGTGCAGTAGCAGAGAGAACAGTCTATTACTTGGGTAGCTGGAGTCTTTGACAATTTTTAGGGCCTTCCTGTTCTGGGCCGTACACAATACCTTTTGTAGCGCCTTGTGGTCGGATGCCAAAAAGTTACCGTACCAAGCGGGGATGCAGCCAGTCAATATGCTCTCAATGGTGCAGCTGTAGAACCTTTGAAGATCTGAGGGCCCATGCCAAATCTTTTCAGCCTCCGGAGGGGGAAGAGGCGTTGTCGTGCCCTCTTCACGACTGTGTTGATGTGTGTGGACCATGATAGATCCTTAGTGATGTGGACACAGAGGAACTTGAAGCTCTCGACCTGTTCCAGAACAGCTCCATCGATGTGGATGGGGGTGTGCTCGACCCTTCGTTTCCTGTAGTCCACGATCAGCTCCATTGTCTTGCTGACGTTGAGGTAGAGGTTGTTGTCCTGGCACCACAATGCCAGGTCTCTGACCTCCTCCCTATAGGCTGTCTCATCGTTGTCGGTGATCAGGCCTACCACTGTTTTGTCGTCTACAAACTTAATGATGGTGTTGGAGTCGTGCGTGGCCATGCAGTCGTGGGTGAACAGGGAGTACAGGAGGGGACTAAGCACGCACCCTGAGGGGCCCCCGTATTGAGGGTCAGTGTGGTGGATGTGTTGTTGCCTACCCTTACCACCTGGGGACGGCATGTCAGGAAGTCCAGGATCCAGTTGCAGAAAGAGGTGTTTAATCCCAGGGTCCTTAGCTTAGTGATGAGCTTAGAGGGCATAATGTGTTGAACGCTGAGCTGTAGTCAAATGAATAGCATTCTCACATAGGTGTTCCTTTTGTCCAGGTGGGAAAAGGCAGTGTGGAATACAATAGAGATTGCATCATCTGTGGATCTGTTGGGACGGTTTGTGAATTGAAGTGGGTACAGGTTTCTGGGAAGATGGTGTTGATGTAAGCCATAACCAGTCTTTCAAAGCATTTCATGGCTACAGGTGTGAGTGTTACAGGGCGATATTCATTTAGACAGGTTACCTTGGCATTCTTGGGCTGAGATGGAGAGAGAAAGAGAGAGAGAAAAGGAAATATAAATAGAATAGGCTGTACTCAGCCACGAGAGAGAGAGAGAGAGAGAGAGAGAGAGAGAGAGAGAGAAAACACACTGATTAATCTCCCAGAGAGAGAGAGAGAGAGTGAGAGAAAGAGAGGGGGTGGAACCAAATGAGAGGCAGAAAGACAAAGAAAAACAGAGGAAATGGATAAGAGCCAGACAGACAAAGACAAGAGAATATTACTGGACAAAGCAAAGGATGTCGACACAGCCCAGTTAGAGAGATAGACAAACACACACATACTGTAGATGGCATATTAAATGGCATATTATATTTAAGCAATAAGGCCCGAGGGGTGTGGTATATGGCCAATATACCACGGCTAAGGGGCTGTCTTATGCACGGCGCAAAACACAAGAAAAAAAACACAGAGGTGCCTTAACGCTATTATAAACATAATTAGAGCACCCGTGGTATACGTTCTGATATACCATGGCTGTCAGCCAATCAGCATTCAGGGCTCAAACCACCCAGTTCCTAATATATGCTATATTAGATTCCACAGCAGCAGGACAGGGTGTGGTGTAAGGTTAGAGCTCATGGGCTTGGTTCCTGACCCAGGGAAGCTGCTGAACTGGCTGGATCAGCAGTGTGTTTGGTTGGGCCACGTCAAGCAGGCCCTGTCAGGGGCTATCAGAGTCTGTGTGTGGTGACACATGATAGAGTCAGAACTCTGAGACGGTATCCGAGCCTCTAACTCAGAACTCTGAGCCTGACTAACTGATGGAAAATGACAGGGCGAGAATCAACATAGAAAAACAGTCTCAGAGAGAGAGAGAGAGAGACAGAGAGAGAGAGAGGGGAGAGAGAGTGAGAGAGGGAGGGGGGGAGAGAGAGAAAGAGATATTTGAGAGAGAGAGAGAGAGAGTGAGAGAAAGCGAGAGAGAGGAGGGGGTGAGAGAAAGAGATATTGAGAGAGAGAGAGAGAGAGAGAAAGAGAGAGTGAGAAAGAGATAAAGAATGAGAGAGAGTGAGTGAGTGTATGTGTGAGAGAGAGAGATATTTGAGAGAGAGTGAGAGAGAGAGAGAGAGAGAGAGAGTTTGAGTTTTTATAAAACCTTTATTTTATACTCAAGTATTAACATCAATAATGACACACTGCCTTTTCAGAAATGAAACACCAAATGTAATTCTTAAAATAAAAGAAAAAAAATACAAAACACTAAAATAACAAAAAATGTAAAAATAAAAGAAAATAAAAAAATGCTAACAAACATATACATTCAGCTTATTTCATCAACAAAAAATAATTTCCCCTCCTCTACATAACAAAGCGCTCCTTCGTATGCCCACTTCTCCTCAAACAATGGGAGATCTTTTACAGCTGAGAAGAACTCAAAATCTACTTTATTCTTATTTTCACTAATCCTTTAAAAACACATCTTACATCCTGCCCATATCCCGTTTCTATCTTATGTTTCCTACTCAAAAAAATGGACATCTTAGCTTGTCCCAAAATAAAATTTAACAGTTGACATTTCTTTTCTGTTGCTTTCTATATTGAAACCCCAAAATAAAAACAGTGTTATTGAAAATCTCCCCTACAGCTTTAAACAAAGACTCCAGCATTTCCAAGAGAGGTTTAATCCTCTCACACTCCACAAAACAGTGAAAAATGGTTTCTCTTATATTACAAAAAGGACATCCATCTCCAACATCTGAGTTAATAACAGATACAAAAGCATTAACTGCAATGATGCCATGCAAAACCCTCCATTGCATATCACCAGTACCCTTTGTAACGGTGGCTTGTACAGTGCTCTCCATGCTGGCTTTACCTTGTCATCAATGCCCAATTTTACCCTCCATGGAGTGTCTTTTCTATTTTTCAATTTATCTTTATTCAACACCTTGACACACCCCCTATATAATTCTTTCCCATTCACCTCATCCAAACCCACCTCTTCCAACCCTCTCAAATCCAGTAATATCGCCTTTCTTTCTGACTCTGGGATATTTGGTGTAATCCCTAGTCTTGGAAATGAGACGTCTTCATCTTGTACCTTCTTGTGGCTATGAAGCATACCCCACTCTTCTGCTGACAGAGCCTTCCTGCAGCTTCCCAGCATTTGTCCTACAATCCTTTCCGACCTCACCCCCAAATGTTCAGCCACCCGTCTACCATCCATTAAGGCGGGCCCAGCCACGGCCATTAACTGTTTTAAGGTGATGATTTTGCCCTTCACCAGAATCTTGGAAAAATGTGGAACATCTGCAGTTGTGCAATCCAGTCTTGCCCCATACACCAGAGGTTCCTCCAACAGCCAATGCACTGACTCCGCTGAAGTTCGTCTGGACACCTTCATTATGCTCCACACCCTAAGAAGGCCTCTGTAAAACGGAGGTATTCCCTCCCTGGAAATCTGGCTACTATCAACCAAAAATAAAGCTTTCTTTAAACCTAATCCTCCAACCTGCTGTAATACAAGACCTGCCACCCCTCTCCAAACCACATTTTCCTGTCCATAAAGCAACCTTTGAATAAACTGCAACCGGAAAGCAGCAGCCCTACTAGCAAGATGTACAAGACCTTGTCCCCCCTCCTCTTTGACAAATACAAAACACTTTGTGGAACCCAGTGATATTTATCCCAAAAGAAATCCACAATTATTGCCTGTATCTTAGCCAGAAGGCCAGATGGTGGTTCTAAAACTGACAACCGATGCCACAGTGCAGAGGCAATCACATTGTTAACTATAATAGTGCGCCCTCTATATGACATACGAGATAGCAACCAACGCCATCTCCTTATCCTCCCTTCCACCATTTCAACCACCCCAATCCAATTTTTTTCCATAGTCCCCTCATCTCCTAGGTACACTCCAAGATACTTAAAACCTCCCTTACACCATTCCAGCCCCCCTGGCAAAGCCATGATCCCTCCATCCCATTCTCCAATCTGTAAAGCACAACTCTTTTCCCAATTTACCTTTGCAGAGGATATTCCCCTAAAACGATCAACCATTAGACTCAAACTATCCACCTCCGCTTGATTTTTCACTAAAACAACTACATCATCAGCATAGGCTGAGAGACGAATAGGAGGAATGTCCCTTGAAAGGTACACCCCTTCAATGTGACTTCTTATGCTATTTAGTAGTGGCTCTATAGCAATGGCATATAACATTCCCGACAAAGAACATCCCTGCCTAATACCCCTACACACTTTAAAAGGAGCACTCAAACCACCGTTAACTTTCAATACACTTTCAATGTCACCATATATCACCTCTATCATGGCAATAAAACCAGAGCTGAACCCAAACGCCTCCAAAGTGTGCCATAAATATTGATGTTCAACTCGGTCAAATGCCTTTTCCTGATCAATTGAAATTAGACCAGCATCCAACCCAATAGCCCTAGAGACGTCCAAAAAATCACGAATCAGAGAAATGTTATCTCCTATCTGCCTGCCAGGAACACAGTAGGACTGGTCCGTATGTATGATTTGCCCCATCACCTCCCTCAACCTGTTGGACAAAGCTTTTGACAGGATCTTATAATCAGTGCACAATAAAGCCACCGGCCTCCAGTTCTTCACCTCCCTAGGGTCACCCTTTTTGGGCAGTAGGGTGAGGACAGCCCTTCTGCAGCTTATTGGTAGTAACCCTCCGGTTAAACTATCATTAACTACTGCTAGCCAATCCTCTCCCAACATACCCCAAAAAGACTTAAAAAAGTCAACGGGAAGCCCATCAATGCCTGGTGCCCTTCCATTTTCCATGCCTTTTAATGCAGTGTATAACTCCTGCAAAGACAATGGTTGCTCAAGCTCAACCTGAGCTTCTGCAGCCACCTGTGGGAGCCCATCAAGGAACTGCTGTGTCACTGTTTTATCCTCTTTGTACTCACACTTGTAGAGCTCAGCATAGAACTCTACTGCCCTCTTTCTAATTTCACTAGGTCTAGTGAGCTCTTGTCCAACAGCTGATTTGAGACAATGAATAATTTTTCTTTGTCCATTCTTTTTCTCTAAACCAAAGAAAAATTTGGATGAGGCATCCATTTCAGAGATTCCCTGAAACTTACTTCTCACCAATGCCCCCTGTGCTCTGATACCCAGCAGGTCTGCCAATGCAGCTTTTTTCCTCTTGAGGGCCTGAGTGTGGCCTCGATCTCCTGTGGTCTCAACCAACGTCATGAGTTCCACTATTTCAGTCTCTAGGGCTTTCATTGATCTGGTGATATCCTTGGTGACATTCCTCGTGTATTGCTTACAGAATTGTTGAATGTGGATTTTCCCTATATCCCACCACTGTTGAAGGGATACAAACTGGCCTTTTGAGACCTCCACCTCTCCCAGAAAAAACTAAACATTTCCTGAAGTGAGCATCACTCAATAAAGTTATGTTAAAATGCCAGTATGCGCTTTTGGGTTTTACATCGTTAATGAACACCACCTCTGTTATTAAACAATGATCAGAAAATCCCACTGGGGTTATCACACTTGATTTACAGACCTGAGATTGATGCTCAAAACAATAAAACCTATCTAACCTGGCCATAGAGATGGTGTTCTCCCTCACATGCACCCAGGTATACTGCCTTGTGCCTCCATGTTGACTCCGCCAAATGTCACACAGTTCATTTGTTACAATGAGACGTTTTAAAAAAGTCCTTGAGGCTATATGAGGTTCTTTGTGGTTTCTATCTAAATCACTGACTGTGCAGTTAAAATCCCCAGCAATAAATAGATAATCTTCCTTGTTACATTTCTCAATGGTATTTGATAATGTCTCTAAAAAGCATACCCTCTCAACTGCCACCACTGGGGCATATACATTTATCAGACACATAGTGATGTTTTCATACCTTACTCTAACTTTTAGTAACCTCCCCTCAACTACCTCTTCAACCTCATATGACAAAGGCAAAAACCCTTTTGAGAACAATATGGCCACACCCCCACTTTTTGTGTTTTTATGACTACACACCACTGTCCCCCCCCACTCCTGTTTCCACATAACTTCATTTTCCAAATTACTATGCGTTTCTTGTAGAAAAATGATGTCACTTCCCTTTCCCCTAATTAACTCATACACTATGGCTCTTTTTTTAACGTCTCTTGCCCCATTTACATTTAAAGAAGAAATCTTAAAACTGCTCATGGTTGAAGAAAAAAATACAGAGGAAGACCCAGAAACCACATCTCTTTACAGAGTTAAAACTGCGACTGAACTCTTTCATTTCCTTTAGAATTTACATCACTTATCACTCTCGTTACCACTTTCTTGAGTCTAGCAATTTCAGGGCTTGTCAAACCTCCCCCTGTTATTTTTGACATCAGAAACTTTGCTGATTCAATAAACAATTCACTTTCAGGGAAAAAATCTGTTATATTATAATCCTGCATATATTTCTTCCCTTTTGTCAACTTCAGAAATTGACGTACCTTCCCAATCCCATACCTCCCTTCCTCCCCATTTATCTCACTATTTTGTTGTGACGCATCAGATGACTCACTCTCGCTATCCTCCCCAGAAGAAAACTCCACCATCTCTACAACCTGTTTATCTTCAAGTGAATTATCCATCTCTACCTTCCTCTTGGAATTAGACCCTTCCCCACCCCTTACATTTTTCCTCTTACTCCTCGGTATTTTGAAAACAGCTGCTTCCTTTCCCATTATTTCAATCTCCTCCTGACCTCCAATTTCGTTTTCCAGCACCACCTCAGCGACGGCAGTCGCAATCTCACCGACTGTTTCCCCTCCCTCTTTGTTCTGAACTACAACAATTGACCCCGTATCCACACTGCCTTCCTCTCCTACTTTTCCTACCACATCTGCCCACCTTCTCCCTTCCCCTGCACCCTTAGCATGTTCATCCCTTCGCGGTGGTGCGTTAGCTGCACCAGCACTAGAGCTGCTACCGGGCTCTGCGTGCTCATTCTCGGGACAATTACGCACCAAATGCCCCTCTCTTCCACAGCCAAAGCATTTCATCGATTCAGTAGAAGCGTAAAAGACATAATCAAATCCATCAATCTTAAAACTGAATGCTAAATTCAGTTCATCAGTGTCCTTTTTAAAATCATATGCACTTGTCTCCTATGCGACACGACATGCTTCAGCAACGGAGATTTGCATCCAAAAAGAACCTTCTTTATTGTTGATACAATTTGACCATGACGAGATAACTCTCGCTCCAACACTTCATCTCTAACAAATGGTGGCACGTTAGAAAGTATAACTTTCTTTGCCGGATTCATAAGCGGAAATACCGGTGTCTGTGTTTCCCTCAACACAACACCACTCTCAACTATCGTATTCACCTTTTCAATGGAATCTAAGAATATCACTACAGCGCTATTCATCCTTGAAGCTGATTTGATACTATCATACCCCATATGAAACACCCACTGCAAACTACATTCTTCCACTGAACACCCGGCCGCAGCAGGAATCTTTACTCCATGTCGCCGACTAAGTTTTTCAAACGTCCAAACTTCCGCGAGTGGCCATTGCAACCAGCCCCACCCGCTGGTTGTGCCCTCGCGAAAACCAACCTCAACGATCCCACCACCCCTAGAACGTGCTTAGTGATATTTAGACAAGATACCCTTAAAACAACTAAACTAATCAACTATATATATACACACCAAAAACCCAATAGGTGAAGATAATTCCAGTCGCTCTCACAATCACTCCTGCTTCACGACTCACTCCCAGCATGCACTCCAACGAGAGAGAGAGAGAGAGAGAGAGAGAGAGGGAGGGAGAGAGAGAGAGAGAGATATTTGAGAGAGAGAGAGAGAAAGTGAGAGAGAAAGGGGAGAGAGAAAGAGAGAGAGAGAGAGAAAGCGAGAGAGAGAGGGGAGGAGAGAAAGAGAGATTTGAGAGAATTTGAGAGAGAGAGAGAGAAGTGAGAGAGAAAGGGGAGAGAGAAAGAGAGAGAGAGAGAGAGAAAGCGAGGAAGGAGAGAGGGATGAGAGAAAGAGATATTTGAGAGAGAGAGAGAGAAAGAGAGAGAGTGAGAAAGAGATGAAGAATGAGAGAGAGTGAGTGAGTGTGTGTGTGTGTGAGAGAGAGATATTTGAGAGAGTAAGAGAGAGAGAGAGAGGGAGGGAGAGATATTTGAGAGAGAGAGAGAGAGAAAGTGAGAGAGAGGGGGGAGAGAGAAAGAGATATTTGAGAGTGAGAGAGAGTGAGTGAGTGAGAGAGAGAGAGAGAGAGAGAGAGAGTGATGTGCCATCTCTAGTGATGTGCCATGTCAGCATCAGGTCAGAAGAAGATTTAGTTTAGTTTCATAAAGCACTGAGTCAGCCATCTTTCCCTCTTCCCCCCTTCTCATAGTAAAGGACTCCCTCTCTAAGTAGGCTTCACCCAGCGTCAATCAATAGAGGTAAGGGTCTAGTACCACTCACTGTTCTCTTTGAGGACAGGCTGATGCCAAACCTTTTATCGGCATCGCTTAGGATGAAGAACTGGTAAGACTTTTTGTATCATATATTTGATCAACCCGAATTCACTGCTTTAAGCGCGCCCTAGTGGACAGTCCGTGCCCTGCATGTGGACTTTCAACAGACCTTACCTCAAACTGCTGCGATATATTAGGCTACCAAGCCATCTCCCAGTGTCTCAGAAGATCATTACAACAACGGCTAAACTTTAAGAGTTTAGTCTACGTGCTACAGTTTCCCCTCAGGTGCGCATGCACGCACGGTAATCTGCCAGGTGCTGTGGATCCTTAGCGGTTCCTCTGATTGGTTTAGGATCCTGTTTAAACCCCATTCAAACTCCCGCTCTGCTCCCTCCTCTTTGTCAGCGCGCTACACGCTGGAGGGATGTGCAGAACAGCGGTCGGTGCCAGTCCTCCACGCAACTGGAGTTTTGCACACCGGGAGCTCAGTGGAGGGCTCGTTTTCAATATTAGATAGGGTTTCTTTTCATTGTCAGCGTCACTAACGGAATTATGAGACTTGTTCATTGCTACGGGGGCTCTCGATTAGTTGTATGTCTTTAATGCATGATATTAGTTTATAGAAGCCTCTACAGAGCGGATGAGAATCATCATGAATTTGCGGGTATCTCTGCTTGTCCTTTCGGCGATGTGTGCGCTTTGTCTCGGTACCATCCCCGGTAAGTACAGGAACTGGAACAACTGCATGTGTTGTATGACAAGTAGTGTGAGTTCTAAACGTGTGGGGCTTGCGAGGGATAGCCTATATGGAACTGAAAAGTGGTTAGGATGGAAATGAAGGTTCCTCTATCCAGGTCACGGGGGGAAAACCATAACACATCTGGCCTTACATCCAAGTTAGGATATGACCTTCCTCAAGATTCCAATTACTCATATTCCATCTGACAAACTGGAAGCATTAACTGCGCGCCTGTTTCTCGAAGCAACCTGGATCAATCTCCGGAGGACGCTCGCGCTCGCGCCGGTCTGGTTCAGTTTCTGCTGACAGACAGAACCGGTCGACGGAAGCAGTGACAGACACGGTGTCAGGTGACAGTGTCTGTCTCTCTTTCTGTTCTCTTTCTGAAACTAACGGTCATAATATCTGGTGAATTATTGAAGGGCAATTTCCATTTGCCAGTAACACCCCAAGGCTGTTTGTAAACGATTGGTATATATGTGTGAAGGTTATGTTGAAGATGGCTAAATCTAAGTAGAGGGTTGCATTTTATTTCTAATGTAATACAGTTTTGATTCCTGGAAGGTAAGGATGTTAAGGCTGACAAAATGGGAGCCAGAGGGTAAATCAGCTCTAGCTGCAGATTAAGGGGCACATGCACACATACACACCCACACATTTTAAACACTTTATTTTAATCCAGCAATCAAATTTGACAAAAAAAGGATCCAACTATTTCAATGGTCCCTGTATGCATGGCACTCAAGGGTACAGGAAGCACCTCCTTCTCCAAACAGCTAGACTGCCCACGACAGCTGAAACAGAGCGGAACCTAGCCAATTGCTTTGCCCTAGTTTTTGTCAGGCCCTGCAATCTGGAGGCCACGGTCAAGCCTGTGGCCGAGACTGCCGAATATCAGCACCACCATCTTGAACCTACACCGAGGCTGTCCAAGTGTGCGAAGCACACAGAAAGCGAGGGAGGGATGAACCGAGACCACGAAAAACACATCCTTTCAGCCACACACTCATCTCTCCTGGAGGAGTTTCAGAGGAGTTTCAAGTCCTTTGAAAACCAGCCACAGGCTGCTGTGTTGCAGTGTCTGTGTCCCTCTAGCCTTCTGTCTGGCTCTCTGCTCCACCCCCTCCACTCCCACTCCTGTGTCATTGTGCAGCTGTTTGATCATACTCCGGTTCGTATTACTCAGCCCCTTCTCACGCAGGCCCAGTTAACACCATCTAGCTGCTAAACTAAAATTAGACACCTTTTAGTCTGTGAAGATTAAACGGTTTATATTAGAAATAATTGTTTAATTGACATTGAGCTTTCTCTCTTCTCTCAGCCCATTTAAACTCTCTCTCCCTCCCTTCCTCTCCCATCCCCAGGTGAGTTTGGATCTCTGGCTGAGATGGAGGATCTCCTGTTAAGGAACCTGTTCCAGGGGTACCAGCGCTGGGTCCGGCCCATCCAGCACGCCAACGACACGGTCACAGTACGCTTCGGACTCAAGATCTCACAGCTGGTGGACGTGGTGAGGATACCGTATGCATGCGCAGGCACGAACGCACACATGCTAAACGCACACTGTGGCTAAAGACCTTGCCATAAAAACAAACAGTAAAAGACATGGACGTTTTAAAATATCTTGTCTGAATGGCTTGAGCCATGTAGTTCTTGTAATTCTGACCCTGTCCATGTTGCTCA
This sequence comes from Salmo trutta, assembly GCF_901001165.1. NCBI lineage: Eukaryota > Metazoa > Chordata > Actinopteri > Salmoniformes > Salmonidae > Salmo > Salmo trutta. The sequence continues at coordinate 12,020,077 of NC_042969.1, forward strand.
AACAAGTCATGCTGAAAGAAAGGACTCCTATAAACCACAGTGGAACAACTCCACCCCTGAGCTGGCCAAGGTCCTGAAATAAAGCTGGTGGCCTCAGTGGAACTTGTATCTAGCTTTTTCTCTCCTTTTATGAAACTCTCAGAACACGCTCTTTTCCAGCAGCTTTACATTGTTCAGGGCCTGATTTGATAAGGTGAGGTGGTTTAGCAGTTCTGTCAAAGAACACAAGCAGCCAATAGAACAGTCCCATTCATGGTCTTCAATATGAACCTTGCCTAAACAAACAGCAGGATACATATTCCCTACTCTCTCTCTCTCTTTCTCCCTCTTAGGGGAGGTGCCTGTGGCATGTATGCAATTGTTTCAACTCAAAAAGTGTGGTTGTCAATACTAACTGATATCATACCAAAGAGAGAGAATGAGAATGAAAGAATATATGAAAAGAGACGGGGGGAGAGGAAGAAAGAGAGCTGAAGCACAGGAAAAAGGGATAGGATAGGATAGGAAGAGAGAACCAGGAAGATAGAATCACAGGAGAAAGTGATAGATGGAGAGAGGAGTGCTCTGCTTCAGGCTGATAAGTGGTGCCGATGTTGCTAGCCGTCTGTCCTGTATTAGGTTACAGTTCACCTCTGGACTATGTAAACTAAAATCTTCCCTGTCATGTTGTCTTGCACCAAATGATCCTAAAGGAAACTCTGAAATGGAAAGATAGCACATTCACATGAAAATCTGTCGCCAATTGGATGGAAACGTATAGCTATAGACACCCTAAAGACTGGCAAATGTGCTAGTCCAGTGTCACTTTGATCATGGTTCACTAGCAGCCCCAAACATCTAAAGAATAATTAACCTTGTAAGAATTGAACTTAAACACCCCCCTCATTCTCATATGGAGGTTGATCATTTTTTTCATGGCAGTACTTATTTCCATCGTGGTCCCTATGTTTTCCATAAGTACATACAGTTAAAGTCGGAAGTTTACGTACACTTAGGTTGGAGTCATTAAAACTCTTTTTTTCAACCACTCCACAAATTTCTTGTTAACAAACTATAGTTTTGGCAAGTTGGTTAGGACATCTACTTTGTGCATGACACAAGTCATTTTTCCAACAATTGTTTACAGACCGATTATTTCACTTATAATTCACTGTATCACAATTCCAGTGGGTCAGAAGTTTACATGCACTAAGTTGACTGTGCCTTTAAACAGCTTGGAAAATTCCATGATGTCATGGCTTTAGACGCTTCTGATAGGCTAATTGACATCATTTGAGTCAATTGGAGGTGTACCTGAGGATGTATTTCAAGGCCTACCTTCAAACTCAGTGCCTCTTTGCTTGACATCATGGGAAAATCAAAAGAAATCAGCCAAGACCTCAGAAAATAAATTGTAGACCCCCACAAGTCTGGTTCATCCTTGGGAGCAATTTCCAAACGCCTGAAGGTACCACTTTCATCTGTACAAACAACAGTACGCAAGTATAAACACCATGGGAGCACGCAGCCGTCATACCACTCAGGAAGGAGACACATTCTGTCTCCTGGAGATGAACGTACTTTGGTGCGAAAAGTGCAAATCAATCCCAGAGCAACAGCAAAGGACCTTTTGAAGATGCTGGAGGAAACAGGTACAAAAGTACCTATATCCACAGTAAAACGAGTCCTATATCGATATAACCTGAAAGGCCGCTCAGCAAGGAAGAAGCCACTGCTCCAAAACCGCCATAAAAAAGCCAGACTATGGTTTGCACATGGGGACAAAGATCGTACTTTTGGAGAAATGTCCTCTGGTCTGATGTAACAAAAATAGAACTGCTTGGCCATAATGACAATCATTATGTTTGAAGGAAAAAGGGGAAGGCTTGCAAGTCGAAGAACACCATCCCAACTGTGAAGCACGGGGGTGGCAGCATCATGTTGTGGGGGTGCTTTGCTGCAGGAGGGACTGGTGCACTTCACAAAATAGAAGGCATCATGAGGAATGAAAATTATGTGGATATATTGAAGCAACATTTCAAGACATCATTCAGGAAGTTAAAGCTTGGTCGCAAATGGGTCTTCCAAATGGACAATGACCCCAAGCATACTTCCAAAGTTGTGGCAAAGTGACAACAAAGTCAAGGTATTGGAGTAGCCATCACAAAGCCCTGACCTCAATCCTATAGAAAATTTGTGGGCAGAACTGAAAAAGTGTGTGCGAGCAAGGAGGCATACAAACCTGACTCAGTTACACCAGCTCTGTCAGGAGGAATGGGCCAAAATTCATCCAACTTATTGTGGGAAGGCTACCCGAAAAGTTTGATCCAAGTTAAAAAATGTAAAGGCAATGCTACCAAATACTAATTGAGTGTATGTAAACTTCTGACCCACTGGGAATGTGATGAAAGAAATAAAAGCTGAAATAAATCATTCTCTCTACTATTATGCTGACATTTCACATTTTTAAATAAAGTGGTGATCCTAACTGACATGGGACAGGGAATTTTTACTAGGATTAAATGTCAGGAATTGTGAAACTGATTAAATGTTTTACTAGTTTACGGGTTTACTAGGATTAAATGTCAGGAATTGTGAAACTGAGTTTAAATGTATTTATCTAAGGTGTATGTAATCTTCCAACTTCAATTGTGTGTGTGTGTGTGTGTGTGTGTGTGTGTGTGTGTATATATATATATTCGTTTGCAAACTGATCTGTGACACGTATTAATGACAAAAAAAGCAAAAAATGCGGGGCTCAAAACAGGTGGCGCTCTGCCCCTCCTGCCCATGAATGACGGGTCGCCACTGCCCGCAATGGGGTCAGAGGCAGAGAATCCCAGTGGAGAGAGGGGAGCCGGCCAGGAAGAGACAGCAAGCAGCACTGCCTTGCCGTTCACCTTCACACCCCTGGACCAGACTACACTCAATCATTGAACCTACTGAAGAGCTGAGTCTTCAGTAAAGACTTAAAGGTTGACACCGAGTCTGCGTCTCTCACATGTATAGGCAGACCACTCAATAAAAATGTATCTCTATAGGATAAAGCTCAACATTTTGTGGACCGTAGCGTACGTGTAGGCGTGTATGACAGGACCAAATTAGAGAGATGGATAGAAGCAAGTCAATGTAATGCTTTGTAGGTTAGCAGTAAAACCTTAATCAGCCCTAGTCTTAACAGGAAGCCAGTGTAGAGCGGCTAGCACTGGAGTAATATGATCACATTTTTTGGTTCTAGTCAACATTCTAGCAGCCGTATTTTGCTCTAACTGAAATTGATTTAGTGCTTTATCCGGGCAGCCGGAGAGCAAAGCATTGTAGTATTCTAATCTAGAAGTGACAAAAGCATGGATTAGCTTTTCTGCATCATTTTTGGCCAAAACGTTTCAGATTTTTGCAATGTTACAAAGATGGAAGAAAGCTGCCTTTGAAATATTCTTGATATGTTCGTCAAAAGCGAGGTCAGGGTCCAGAGAAACACCGATGTCTTTCACAGTTTAATTTGAGAAGACTGTACAACCATCAAGATTAATTGTCAGATCAAACAACAGATCTCTTTGTTTCTTGGGACCTAGACCTAGCATCTCTGTTTTGTCTGAGTTTAAAAGTAAACCATTTTCCGCCATTCACTTCCTTCATGTCTGAAACACAGGCTTCCAGGGTAAGCAGTTTTGGGGCTGCACTATGTCTCATCAAAATGTACATGTGTGTGTCATTCACAAAGCAGTGAAAGTTGACATTGTGTTTCCAAATGACATCAAGAGGTAGAATATATAGTGAAAACAATAGTGGTCCTAAAACGGAAACTTGAGGAACACCGACACTTACATCCACAGAGACGAACTGATATCTTTCCCGACAGATGAGATCTAAACCACACAATAATTTGTAAGTGTAACCCAATTAGGGTTTCCAATCTCTCCAAAAGAATGTGGTGATCGACGGTGTCAAAAGCGGCACTAAGGTCTAGGAGCACGAGGACAGATGCATTAAAAGGTAATTTACCCCCTTCACGAGTGCAGTTTCAGTTTTATGATGGGGTCTCAAACCAGAATGTAGCAGTTGGTATACATTATTTGTCTTCAGGAAGGCAGTGAGTTGCTGTGCAACAGCTTTTTCAAATAGAGAGGAGTGGGTGATTCAATATAGGCTAATCGTTTTTTACATTTTCCGGGTCAAGGTTTGTCTTTTTCAAGAGAAGCTTTAATACTGCCACTTTTCCAGTGAGTTTGGTACACATCCGGAGGATAGGGAGCTGTTTATTATGTTCAACATAGGCAGGCAAAGCACAGGAAGCAGCTCTTTCAGTAGTTTAGTTGGAATAGGGTCCAGTGTGCAGCTGGATTAAAAAACTTGAGTGTCTCCATTGATCCTAGGTCCTGGCAGTTCTGTGCAGATTCAGGACAACTGAGTTTTGGAGAAATACTCAGATTCAAAGAGGAGTCTGATCATTAGAAAGCAAAATTACAATCTTTTCATCTAAGAATTTCATGAAGTCATCACTTCTGAAGTAAAAGCCATCTTCTCTTGGGGAATGCTGCTTTTAATTAGCTTTGGGACAGTATCAAAGCTAAATGTTGGATTGTTCTTATTCTCCTCATTAAGTTGGAAAAATAGGCTGATCGAGCAGCCGTGAGGGCTCTTCGATATTGCACGGTATTGTCTTTCCAAGCTAGTCGGAAGACTTCCAGTTTGATGGAGAGGTTATGGACATGCAGTCAGTGTCCAGATTTCAGTTCCAATTTAACCCATTTGAACAGTTGGCTACAGTTCCCTTGACGTGCCATAGGCCTACAGTATGTGAAGTCCCCATCTTCTGACTGTGGAATTTTGTATAGCGCCTCACAATCATCACACAACATAGGCACTGCTATCCTCTTTTACCACTTCCCCAGATCTTTCTAAAACATTACTTTACCACTTCCCCAGATCTTTCTAAAACATTACTTTACCACTTCCCCAGATCTTTCTAAAACATTACTTTACCACTTCCCCAGATCTTTCTAAAACATTACTTTTCAGACCCTTTATTTTCAACTCTCCATTACGCAGATTTTGGCGATTGGCGTGTTGGCTATTTGGCGCCCGTACGGTTTGGCTCTAAAGCTTAGGCTTATGCACTAATACCAGACAGACTAAAATGATAAAGGCAAAACCTTCATGTAGCCTATAGATATAAATTGCACAAGAGCGATACATTTATAAATTGTTTAAGGTTTAATCATGACATAATGTAAAAAGGAAATGGAACAGACAGCAAAATGTGATTCCATTTAAATGACATACGATACACATTTCTAACCTGGATGTCTCCTCCTCTCCTCTGCTCCACTCTACATGACCTCTCTTTCTCTCTCGCTCTCTCACACACACACAGGATGAGAAGAACCAGCTGATGACCACTAATGTGTGGCTGTGGCAGGTGAGGAGAAGGGGGTCACTGTAGCTTGTAAAAGAGGCATAGAAACTGTTGTTGTCCACAGAAGAGGATAGATGGATAACAATCTGTTTTTCCCTCAACAGGAGTGGATCGATTATAAACTGCGATGGAACCCTGAGGACTATGGTGGGATCACATCGATCAGAGTTCCATCTGAGACGATCTGGCTGCCTGACATTGTGCTCTATGAGAAGTAAGCTCAATGATAATGTCACATGTTATGAAGGGTTCCATTTAGCATAATGTCTTCAGACAAGACAGTGTAGCCTCCACCTATTTTCACACTAACAGCCCACATTGATACTCTATATCCTTTTTGTTTGATGTATTCCTAAAATATGTGTTTTATACACACCCTAGAAAGCCAGTATGAGGGTTAGCTCTCGGGCTACAATGAAAGGCGGCCAGTGTGTAGGGAAAAAAGATATCGGAGTTCAAAAAGTACTCGTACTCAAAACCATGAAGGCGAATAACTCAAGGAGGCCGAGATCCAAAAATCATATAAATAAATGAATCCATGCTCAAAAGAATTAAAAAAGTGGAAGTGCAAGTAAAATAAGTTTCGGACTTATACACACCATAATATTAACCCTAATCTTACCCCCTGCCCCTCTCTCCTCTCCCAGTGCTGACGGGCGGTTCGAGGGCTCCCTGATGACCAAAGCCATCGTTAAGTCCAACGGTAGAATCACGTGGACCCCTCCGGCCAGCTACAAGTCAGCCTGCACTATGGACGTCACCTTCTTCCCCTTTGACAGACAGAACTGCTCCATGAAGTTTGGCTCCTGGACCTACGATGGTAACATGGTGGACATGATCCTGTTAGATGACTATGTCGACAGGAAGGACTTCTTCGACAACGGAGAGTGGGAGATCCTGAACGCCACGGGGGCCAGAGGAAACCGGCGAGACGGGGTGTATTCCTTCCCCTTTATAACGTACTCGTTCATTCTGAAACGTCTCCCGCTGTTCTATACACTCTTTCTTATTATTCCGTGCCTCGGTCTGTCGTTCCTGACCGTGCTGGTGTTCTATCTTCCGTCGGATGAAGGGGAGAAGCTCTCTCTCTCCACCTCCGTCCTTGTGTCTCTCACTGTGTTCCTCCTGGTCATAGAAGAGATCATCCCATCTTCCTCCAAGGTCATCCCTCTCATCGGGGAGTACCTCCTCTTCATCATGATCTTCGTCACCCTCTCCATCATCGTCACGGTGTTTGTCATCAACGTGCACCACCGGTCCTCAGCCACCTACCACCCCATGTCCCCCTGGGTTCGCTCCCTCTTCCTTCAGAGGCTACCTTGGATGCTGTGCATGCGGGGCCACACTGACCGGTACCACTACCCAGAGCTGGCGCCGGAGAGCCCTGAGCTGAATCCCCGGTCTGGGGGCCGGAGTGGGGGTCAGAGGGGGAGCAGCGGGGCCTATGGACCGAGTCCTCTGGAGGGAAAGGAAGATGAGAGTCAAGCCTGGGTCACCATGCTGGAGAGAGCTACGTACTCTGTGCGTTACATCAGCTGCCATATACGCAAGGAACACTTTATCAGAGAGGTGGGTCACAATGCTATATGTTTTAATCAACATGATATGTAGTGTAATGCCCAGTTATGTTATACTAAGATGCTGAATTTGTTCCTGTTTCCCTGATTTTTCCTGTTCTTCCCGTTTTCAGGTGGTCCAGGACTGGAAGTTTGTGGCTCAGGTTCTGGACAGGATCTTCCTGTGGGCCTTCCTCTCGGTGTCTGTCCTGGGGACCATCCTAATCTTCACCCCTGCCCTGCAGATATTCCTTAGTACCCCTCCCCAGTCGGGACCCAGCAATCCCCATTAACTCATCACCCCCTCGCCAGTCCAGACCTAGCATCGCCCTCTAACTCAGCGTCCAGGCCCAGTCCAGGCCCTCTACCCCTTCCGAATTCCCCAAACTGAGGCCTGGACACCCTACCAACAACTCAACTCTGACCCCCAGTCTGGATCTATAGCCCCCTCTATCTCCGGTTTCTCCTGAGCTTTTCAGCCAACTGGCGATAGTCAGCACAGCTAACCCCCTACTGTTGAACTATGCCCTGCCTTCCTGTGCCACACCTTGAGTCAGAATTAGCACGTCACCACGCTAGAGCAGTTCTGCTATAGATCCTTTACCCGTGTTTACATATTATATTGTCTTTATGACAGTTGACTCGATGTACAGAAGATGAATGACAAAGCTAATTAGAAAGGTGTTCAAAGTTTGTATCAAAGCCACAATAGTATGTACAGTAATGTAGCATTCTATAGCACAAACATTGACTGAAACATTTTGAATTAGTGTAAAATGTACAATATATTCTCTGTAGGCACCAACAACATACTTAGTTCTTCTCATTATACTCCTCAAAGCCGTTATCGTCCGACCCAACTATTGTGATCTTAGTTAGTGTAACTTAGTTTGTCTGTGAGTAGAATGGTAGCGGCATCCAGGCCGCTCTGATTGGACGATCGGTGTTCTATTTGTGGTGATTCGGGCGGCAGGTAGCCTAGTGGTTAGAGCGAATCCCCCGAGCTGACAAGATAAAAATCTGTCGTTCTGCCCCTGAACAAGGCAGTTAACCCACTGTTCCTAGGCCGTCATTGTAAATAAGAATTTGTTCATAACTGACTTGCCTAATTAAATAAAAATAAATTGTGGAGGGTCCTCAGTTGCTAGGAATTGTTTGAGTTCTGTTTTTTGTTCTGGGTGTTGTATCCTTTGACTTTTATTTCACACTTGTTTGGTCACTCCGTCAACTAGTTAATTTAAATACATTATTATTCAGGTACAATGAATATAGTCCCAAAAAATTCCCCCGTAGATGTCCAGCCACATTTGTGATTACTGTTAAGGAGTATGATGGGTAACACAGTGAATCAGACTCTACAAACCATTGTTTTGATGTACTGATGTACATGAAATCATAATAAAGAGATTTTGAATACCGCAAGTTTGTATTTTGTCATGTAGTTTTGAATGCCTATATCTCTTCATTTGGATTCGCTTGGAACTCTGTTTGGAACGCAGATTGATGCTGCTGTTACGTTTTTGCGCAAGATAGTTGTGCGTGTAGTATTATTATATTCCACTAGGTGGCAACCTTGGTAAGACGATTGTCAGCTGTCTCTCTCCTACACATCAGCAGTCTGTAGGCCTATTGGAGGTGTTAGTCTATCAATCCTTTGGTCCTGATTCTTCACTATATGTAGATTTACATACACACTCATGCATGTGTTCTCATGCACACAAACACACGTCCCCACACATGCAGACACTCACATGCACAGCCACCATATCAAAAAGTAGGCACCTTGCCAGAGTGCATGCAAGACAAACACAATGACCTAAAGGAAGAAAAACTAATGATGTAGGATGCTTCTTTTTAGGTAGTGTGTCTTTGAGAAGCTGTACTGTACTCCCCTAAATCCAGCTGGTAAAGTGCATGGAACTGTTTCCTCCCAGGTCTAATGCTACACTAACACTGTCTACAATATCACATTGAGCTCTTTGTTCTTCCCCTCTTTCTTCCACTCCTTCCTGTGTAACCCTTGACCTTTTCACTCTGACTCCTAAGTGTTTGCGAGAGGTCCAATCTTTCCCAGACACCTCATAACTTTGCTCCCAATATGAAGATCTATGGTCTTCTTGGCCTGTTTATGTCAAGGCAGTCATTGGATCAACATGGGCTTGTTTCAGAACGACTTGTGGGTGTATTTCAGCAGTGTCTTCACCTGGGGTCGCTCAAGCGTCTCAGTGTGAATGCTGATTTTTGGATCAGTTTCGCCTTTTAGATCACAAAGAGTAAGACTACATGGACACGGTGGACCTGAACCTAGATCAGCACTCCTCCTGTGAGATGCGTGTTACATACGTAGTCCCGAACATCAAAGTCACAGAGCCTCAGACACAAACACCAAAACTAACCTGACCCCATTCCATCACATCCCTAGGTTGTGAGTGATGTGTCCAGGCCCTGCTAAAGCCAGGGCCGTCTTATCGTGTCCGTGTGTTTGCATGTGGACATAGATCGGGTGCATCTTAGTTTGCGTGTGTGTGTGCTTTGTGTGTATGTACATATTGTAGATACATGTGTGTGAGAGAGCGGATGAGTGTGTGTGTGTGTAATATTATCTGTGCAGATGTCCTGGGCAGTCTGTTAAATTTAAGTAACCACTCATGCAGGCAGGGGAGAGTGGACTACACGCTAGTCTACTGGAGAGTGGACTACACGCTAGTCTACTGGAGAGTGGACTACACTCTAGTCTACTGGAGAGTGGACTACACGCTTGTCTACTGGAGAGTGGACTACACGCTAGTCTACTGGAGAGCGGACTACACGCTAGTCTACTGGAGAGCAGACTACACACTAGTCTACTGGAGAGCGGACTACAAACTAGTCTACTGGAGAGCAGACTACACACTAGTCTACTGGAGAGCAGACTACACACTAGTCTACTGGAGAGCAGACTACACACTAGTCTACTGGAGAGCAGACTACACACTAGTCTACTGGAGAGCGGACTACAAACTAGTCTACTGGAGAGCAGACTACACACTAGTCTACTGGAGAGCAGACTACACGCTAGTCTACTGGAGAGCAGACTACACGCTAGTCTACTGGAGAGCAGACTACACGCTAGTCTACTGGAGAGCAGACTACACGCTAGTCTACTGGAGAGCAGACTACACACTAGTCTACTGGAGAGCAGACTACACACTAGTCTACTGGAGAGCGGACTACAAACTAGTCTACTGGAGAGCAGACTACACACTAGTCTACTGGAGAGCAGACTACACACTAGTCTACTGGAGAGCAGACTACACGCTAGTCTACTGGAGAGCAGACTACACGCTAGTCTACTGGAGAGCAGACTACACGCTAGTCTACTGGAGAGCAGACTACACACTAGTCTACTGGAGAGCAGACTACACGCTAGTCTACTGGAGAGCAGACTACAAACTAGTCTACTGGAGAGCAGACTACACGCTAGTCTACTGGAGAGCAGACTACACACTAGTCTACTGGAGAGCAGACTACACACTAGTCTACTGGAGAGCGGACTACACACTAGTCTACTGGAGAGCAGACTACACACTAGTCTACTGGAGAGCAGACTACACACTAGTCTACTGGAGAGCAGACTACACACTAGTCTACTGGAGAGCGGACTACACACTAGTCTACTGGAGAGCAGACTACACACTAGTCTACTGGAGAGCGGACTACACACTAGTCTACTGGAGAGCAGACTACACACTAGTCTACTGGAGAGCAGACTACACACTAGTCTACTGGAGAGCGGACTACACACTAGTCTACTGGAGAGCAGACTACACACTAGTCTACTGGAGAGCGGACTACACACTAGTCTACTGGAGAGCAGACTACACACTAGTCTACTGGAGAGCGGACTACACACTAGTCTACTGGAGAGCAGACTACACACTAGTCTACTGGAGAGCGGACTACACACTAGTCTACTGGAGAGCAGACTACACACTAGTCTACTGGAGAGCAGACTACACACTAGTCTACTGGAGAGCAGACTACACACTAGTCTACTGGAGAGCGGACTACACACTAGTCTACTGGAGAGCAGACTACACACTAGTCTACTGGAGAGCGGACTACACACTAGTCTACTGGAGAGCAGACTACACACTAGTCTACTGGAGAGTGGACTACACACTAGTCTACTGGAGAGCAGACTACACACTAGTCTACTGGAGAGCAGACTACACACTAGTCTACTGGAGAGCAGACTACACACTAGTCTACTGGAGAGCAGACTACACATTAGTCTACTGCATTAAATCCCATTAGTACAGCACATCTCATGTATAAAATATTTTAAAAATGAACAGGAGCCAAGCAGCTTTGTCCTCTTTATCTGACTCCATCTCTCAAGCATCCCTCCTTCCTTCCCTCCCTCCCTCCCTCCCTCATTCTTTCACTTATCAGATTTTTTTCTCACTCACTGTTTCACTCCCAACCCCCCCTTTCTTTCCACCTCTATAAAACACCTTATCTCTCATTCTCTTTCTGTCTCACACACACACACACACACACACACACACACACACACACACACACACACACACACACACACACACACACACACACACACACACACACACACACACACACACACACACACACACACACAGGGTGCTTGCTGACTCCTGTGGTCTGTCCTGCTGCCATATCGGATCTTGAGCTCACAGTGGGGCTCCTGCTGGTAAAGATCAGGCCACTGAGTCTCTGTCAGTCTGGATATCACCTCCAACAGAGAGAGAGAGCAGGGGGGGGGTGTAGAAGAGGGGGGGTCGAGAGAGACAGAAGAGAGAGAGAGGGGTAGAGAGAGAGAGATGGGGTAGAGAGAGACAGAAGAGAGAGAGGGGGTAGAGAGAGAGAGATGGGGTAGTGAGAGACAGAAGAGAGAGAGGGGGTAGAGAGAGAGATGGGGTAGAGAGAGACAGAAGAGAGAGGGGGGTAGAGAGAAAGATGGAGTAGAGAGAGAGAAAAGAGAGAGGGGGTAGAGAGAGAGATGGGGTAGAGAGAGACAGAAGAGAGAGGGGGGTAGAGAGAGAGAGATGGGGTAGAGAGAGACAGAAGAGAGAGAGGGGGTAGAGAGAAAGATGGAGTAGAGAGAGAGAAAAGAGAGAGGGGGTAGAGAGAGAGATGAGTAGAGAGAGACAGAAGAGAGAGAGGGGGTAGAGAGAGAGATGGGGTAGAGAGAGACAGAAGAGAGAGAGGGGGTAGAGAGAGAGAGATGGAGTAGAGAGAGACAGAAGAGAGAGAGGGGGTAGAGAGAGAGATGGGGTAGAGAGAGACAGAAGAGAGAGAGAGGGGGTAGAGAGAGAGAGATGGAGTAGAGAGAGACAGAAGAGAGAGAGGGGGTAGAGAGAGAGATGGGGTAGAGAGAGACAGAAGAGAGAGAGGGGGTAGAGAGAGAGAGATGGGGTAGAGAGAGACAGAAGAGAGAGAGGGGGTAGAGAGAAAGATGGGGTAGAGAGAGACAGAAGAGAGAGAGGGGGTAGAGAGAGAGAGATGGAGTAGAGAGAGAAAGAAATAGGGAAAAAATTGAAAAGAGAGGGAGGACAGGCAGACAGTCAGACAGTCAAAGTCTATGTTTTGGAAGCTTGGCACTCAAAATCTCTCTCACCCTAGCAGCCCAGAGTTCACGTTTCCCCTGTGACAGATCTGTCTACTCTGAGCAGAGTGTGTATTATTGCTTATCTCAAAGTGTGTGTTTGTGTGTGTTATGTGTTTACTGCTCTCAGTGAAAGGAAAGTCCCCCAGGAGTATGGAAGGGATAAAGGCGTGGGAGGCACTAGCACATTGGGAGCAAATTCTCCTGGTGTTTGGTGTGTTAGTGACGCTAAATGAGGAAACATACACACACACTCGCACTCAGACACACTTTGCCTCATCCCAACTGGTGAAATGACAGAGCAAATTTAGACCTGCAAAAGAGTTCTAGATACAGTGGGTGACATGGACACCTCGGCTGTCCCAGACAGGACAGATAGGACAGACACGGCGCAGACAGAGACAGCACCACCAAGCACTGGACAGTTCCCGTCTGGCTCTTCCTCCCCCCACCGCTAGCCTACTGTGCACCGGGCATGTCAGTGTGCACAAATCAAACCGTCCTGCTGCGATCGAGACAACCGAACTGTAAAATCGCAAGAACAAACATGTCAATGTTGCTTTTCTTTAGATCGCTTTTTAAAGTGGAAATTCCAGCTTGAGAGAGAGAGAGAAGGCAGCGCATTTGGTAGGCTATATTGCGCAGTGATTCCCCCTCACCGTTTATCGGATTCTATTCTCGTTGAAATTGTTTATGATGAATGAAGTTAATTGAAGTTAATTAATACTAGAATGGCGAAATGCCCTTTGACGGTTAGCACTAAACAATACTAACGTTAACACCTTTAGCCTATTCACCTATTATAGCCTACGGTCTATGACCTATTCACTCCCTTCCAATGTGTTTTGCTAGCCTATAGGTTACAACTCTCTCACAAGAACATTGATGGTCATATTTACGGTAAAACTATAAAACCAGACTCTGACCTCAACACTAAGCCCTTTCTGAATCTATAAACTCTTAGCGGGTCTTCACTAGTTACCACAGCCACAAAGTATATTTATTCAATTTCTCTTCTTAAAAATGTGATTTAAAAAAAAAAACCTAACCCTAACCTTAGCCCTAACCTTCACTACACTGTTAACCGTATGCCTAACCTTAAATGAAGACCAAAAAGCAAATGTTCGTTTTCATGAATTTTGACGAGCCAATTTGGAGTTTGTGGCTGTGGTAAATAGTGGAAAGCCCTCAGCGGGGCGCCGGAGACGGTGCGATCGGTGTCGCGCGCGTCGAACAGACCAAAGGAGCGGAGGAGTCGGGGAAAAGGTACGCGAGCGAAGAGGGACATCCTAACGTCAGCCACAAGTTTGGTGTAAGATTCACATAGTCGTCATATCATACTAACCGACAATTCAGACACCGAGTAGTTGTATTTTTGCTATGCGCTAAAGTTATTTTATTACAGCAGACTATGATCTGACAATGCACCCGGTTGTATGAGAATGTGTTTTAAAGCAGCGTGCACACGCAAATGTTGTTAACTATATCTGCCGCACTCACTCTCCTCCTTTCCTAACCAAGTGCTCATATCCGAGCTGAGCGAGCAATTTCAATCTAGCCGCCAGTGAAGACTCGCGGGACGTCGGGTTCCTGTGAACACAAGGATGCGGTGCCGCAAGTTTTTTGGACCGTGTTCCATTGGGATCTATCTATGGATGGCGGTCCTTTTCAAAGGTATGACGGGATCCAGGTCCACTTCTCTCTGTTGAACGACGTTGCATGTTCGTTTGGAGTATGTGGCGTCAATGTACGCTATAACCATGGTAGGCTACTTAATCTGGTTTGAGTTTTGGGTGGGACACTAGCTGATCAGAAACTTCCTTCGCCGTGGAGTGGAGTTTAGTCGACTACGTAGGACACCAAAGCAGGCTAGATGTAGTTTTTGGTTTTCCAGGTAGTTCTGGGCACAATTTTTTGTAAAGTTTGAAAGGAAGGAACACAGAAGGGGGGAAGGTATATGAAAGTAAAGTGGCTTTTTCATCTTCTTCTTCAATGAAACCTGTTATATTTGATTAAAGCAGAAATACAGATGCGTTTTGCTTTGGGAATAGGCTACAGTTTTGTTGCATTATTAGACTTCCTGGTCTTGAGTGTCTTTTCCTTACATGTCACAGTGCAGTCTGTTGTTAGGTACAGCAAGATTCTGTCATCCATTCTAGATAGTAGGTATGCGATATAATATAATGCATGTGCAGTGCATCATTTTGGAGTTCATTTAAAATAGTTAAATGTGTGTGCGCACGTTGTGCTTATTCATAGGGATAATGTAATTCGTTATTTTTACTGCCCCGTTCTCCCTCCCCTCCCCAGTGGTGGATTTACCATTAGGCAGAAGAGGAAATTGCCTCAGGTCTTACATCACCAAGGGCCTCAAGAGCTGCGCATAATTAACACAAATAACACTAGTAATATATATTTTTTATAATAATTTCTCAGTTTGAGGCACTCCATGCTCTGCTCGAGTCCCCTCCTCTTCAGCAAGTTGGTTCAGCAGCAGCACAATCAGCAGGAAGCTTAGAAGTTGCAAAGGAAACAGGGCGAGAGGGGGTTTTGCCTGGCCACTGTGCCCAGGTGTAACGCCCTGGCCATAGAGAAGAAGTTCTTTATTTTGGTTAGGCCAGGGTGTTACATTGGGTGGGCGTTCTATGTTCCTTTCTCTATGTTTTTGTATTTCTTTGTTTTGGGCCGTGTGTGGCTCCCAATCAGGCACAGCTGAAGTTCGTTGTTGCTGATTGGGAGTCACACATAAGGAGCATGTTTTTCCTTTGGGTTTTGTGGGTAATTGTTTCTGTTTTGAGTATTTTCCTAACAGGACTGTTTGCTGTCGTTTTTGTTCATTTTTGTAGTGTTCTCTTTTTTTTAATTAAAATTCTAATGATGAACACATCCTCTGCTGCACCTTGGTCCCCTCTTCCAGACAGTCGTTACACCAGGTTAATTAAGCCACATTGCTGACAAAAAGGGTCCCCAAAAAATGTAATTAATCAAAACAGCTGAATAATAATTCATAGTAGACCAATTGTTTATACCCATACATATATGTAACCGGTGGGAAATGGCTAACGAGTTAGCAGTGCACATTAATAACTGTTCAAGCGGTGACGTCACTCGCTCTGAGACCTTGAACTAGTTGTTTACCTTGCTCTGCAAGGGCCGCGGCTTCTGTGGAGCCATAGGTAATGATGCTTCGTGTGAGGCAGTTGCAGATGTGTTTAGGGATCCCTGGTTCGAGCCCAGGTTAGGGCGAGTAGAGGGATGGAAATAACACTGTTACATACATATCAATATTAATCCAAGTTCGCATAATAGTAGAAACAAGTGTCATTAATCATCCACATAATGGTTCATAATAAAGGACTATTCCACACTAAAGTATTAACGTGCATTGTTTCACGCGATATGATTGCAAACGTGACTTTCATTGACATTAAGCTGCAGCAATGAGGTGCTTTCAGGGCGGGGCAGAGAACAAGAAAGAAAGATTACATTTTGACATAAAAAAATATGTAAATTAAAGCATTTCTTTAGTAAAAAGACAGGCGCTGCTGATAATACTGCCATGGTCATCTAGGCAGAGAACATGTACTGCATGTGTGGCCCATGGCATGTCATACTCTTTTTGGCCAGACAGCATCAGATACATGGGCTACATATAGTAAGACAGAGGGGTGCTGTTTTGCTCGCTCGGATGCTTTCTCCGGTAAGATAGTTTCAGCCACTTGTGAATCGTAGGAACATTGACTGGTGCACAGTACACTGTTCGGATGCTGGAATTATTTTGGATGAAAGTGCCAAGGTAACCTACATTTTGAAGTGATTTGTTTGACAATCATATGAACACATCATGACTGGTCGTGTTCATGACATATTTAAAGGTAATACATTTTTACAGCTAAATTACAAGTGTTTACTATACAAAAATAAATTGTGGGGGGGGGACTCTGCCTGCGGCCTCCAAAACACAAGAGCTCAGACACACCAGTAGGGTTGCTGTTCACGTAGCAAAAACTGAAGCGGTCAGACACTCAGCCTTGTTAAAATACTCCAAACCAGAAGGTGGCAGTAGCGTTGTTTGGCAATGCGCGTCCGTGTGTGTTGCTTATGGTCTAGATTCCAACGTTAGCTAGCTGCGCTAATGTTGCTATTTTGTAGAAAGCCAGATGGCCACAGCTAGATAACTACCTAGCAAGATGATGAAGAAACAATTTAATTCACTCTCCATAATCCCATACTGTCAGTGCCAGTCCATAGCCAAATGTTTCGCTAGCTAGCACAACATAGCTAGCTAGCTAATGACACTGCACTAATTTGGCAGCTAACACAGGCAGCTGTTTCATGGAAACTAGCTCATATTTAGTTATAATGTCAATACTAGCTACAGTGGTTAGCTAGCTTGGAGGAAGTATTTAGTGTTGTGTGCATGGCGTCTGTGCACTTAGCTAGTTACTATCTCATAGCCTACATTGTATATAAAGTGTGACTGGCTTATCCGTGGATGTACGGAGAAAAAATTCATTTTTGTTGTCACTCCTGTTGGCTCCCCCACGTGGAGATTTGTGCTCTCTGATTGGCTCAAAGTCATATTGTTGGCAACTGACGAGCATTGCGATTCGACAAGTAGAAAACGGTAGTTCGTCGCTTCCAGGTCAGCACGCAGCAGGTACCGCTTTTGTTTTAGCGAGAGAAGGAACGGCCTCCGACTGGGATAAGTACCTATTAGCAGTCTATCGGCAGTGAGATTCTCTGTGTTTCATGCATAGGCCTTAGTCCGCCCTCGTCCTTCTATCCCCTTCAACATCCCTGACATCTGAGTCTACCTTATGCACTGTGACGCAGCACAGCACAGGGTTTACAGAGGGTTTTGGCACAGAGGCATCTCTCCAGTGTGTTGCATGTTACTGTCTCCGTGCATTGTTTCACCGTCTCTTTGTGTGTATCAGTACACGGACACTCCCTGTCCTCACCTATCCACTCCACTCGTGTCACTGGCCAGGGACGGAGGGAGGAACCGAGGGAGGGAGAGAGAAAGTGACATTTTGAGTGTGTTTAGACAGTGCTTTGGTCTCAAGCAGACTTGTCCTACCATTGCCATTGTCTGATAGACAGACTGGTCTTCTTAACGGTTTGATTTATAATTGACGCAGACTAGCTTTTTCTAGACTTTAAACTCCTTACTCCCACTCTGATCGGGCACTCTTGTGCATGAGGCCATGCATACAGGCAAGTGTTAGTGATCAAATCATTTACACATTAACTTTCAGTAATGGCTGATCTATGTTAATTTACAATACTTTCTAAAAGTATTCTATGAGATGCATCTGAAGAGTAAGATTAACTGTGGAGCAATAGAGATATTATTTTTACCAATGAAATTCTGTTTTTATAGTTTCCCTCCAATCTCCCTCTAACCTCACTCTAACCTCCCTCTTTATCTCCCTCTAACCTCCCTCCAACCTCACTCTAACCTCCCTCTAACCTCCCTCTAACCTCTCCGGATCGATACAATATGACGAGTTGCATGGCATCTATCAATCAATGAATCTGTCTCTGATTCCTATGTAACATCTCACTCTTTCCCCTCTTCTCCCTCTCTTTCCCTTTCCCCCTCTTTCCCGCACCAGTAACTCCTGAGAGACTGTCTAGCCTCTCACTTTCTTTAATCTCTAGTTTCTGTCAATTAAACTACTCCTGCCTCATCCTGTGTATTATCGATTGGGTCTTTTCCTGGCTTTAATGAAGTGTTTCTTATGAGCGTAATGATGTGATCTATGTGACTTTAAAGAGGTCCAGCCAGCCTTTTGGTAAGGAACGCAGTGATGATAGACTAGCGCCCTGTCCAGGGGATGTACTTGTACCTCAAGCTGCCTCGCGCTACAGAAACAGGCGCTTGTACAAGGCTGCTTACCTACTTATGTTGTGATTGGCATCCATAGGAGGAAGGCTTACAGTACTGCCCAGTAGCAGCATGGTAAAATACAGCAACTGCTTACATGGTATACATGTATGTACATTACACCATAACTCTGTATATATGAGAACATTTTTTTCTGTTGCCTTTGAGCCAAAGAGCCTAATGAAGATATGGATTTACATAACCAGCCTTTAGATTTTTTTATCTGTGTAAGAGGTCAATGTTAATGTATATGAATGCACATACATATGTAGCAGCTGTGATGGGTCTGTTGTATAGAGTATTCCACTGTGGTGTGACATTGGATTAGATTAGGATTAAACACTAGGGCCCTGAGATGGAGGCTGGGTGGGTGGGTCTGACCACAGGAGTATAGATTGTCAACCACTCACGTCATCTCAGCCCAGCCCCTATACTGTCATTACCATGCTAGTTTACCCTACCCTACCCCACCCCCTACACTACCTCCACCCTACCCCACCCCCTACACTACCTCCACCCTACCCCACCCACACTCTGAGCCCAGTGATGCAGGTTGGGAGAAGGGGTTACAACAGTAGCAACATTCACACACATGGATTAAGATGAAGAGTCGGCCTTAGAAAGCCACTGTTGCTTTTCAACTCCCTCATGTGAAAATGTGTCATTTCTTGTGGCATTGTTTTTATGTCTGAACTCTCTCTACTTTCCCTCTCCACCCCCCCGCTCCCTCCCACTCACTTCTCTCTGCCCTCCATCCCGCTCTCTCTCTCTCTTCCCCCCCTCTCTCTCTCTTCCCCCCTCTCTCTCTCTCTCTGTGGGTGGGTTAGGGCTGAAATAGGTCAGGGAATATGCACAACTATACTTTGATGTAAGAGTGAAGACAGAACATCTGTACTAGTTGTATTCCATCTGGAGCCTCCACTACCCAACAGGATATTGACTGGAAAGTAAAACACTGATTAAACTGGCACTGAACACAATATTGAAAAATGTGCTTGAAATATCGGAACACTCTTCCTGTGGTCAAATCAATTCTATCTGTGTCACAAATGCCACCCTATTGCCTTTACAAGGCCCATAGGGCTCTGGACAGAAGTAGTGCACTATATAGGGAATAGGGTGCCACTTTGGACGCATTCTGTCTTCACAATGGGTTTTGGGGTATTTTAAACACTTGTTTAGAGTTGTAGAACAGCGCACATGTATTACTCCTAGCCGTTTAATAACCTCATCTATCACTGTGACATTATTGGGATATGGGTCCTTTGTTTCTTCACGTTGGGATGGCTTTCTGACAGGCAGTTAAAAGGACACCCGTGAAGGTCTGGGTCGCCATTAGTTACATCCGTTTGTCTGGGTTCTTGTGTTTGTGTGTGTGTATGAGGCAGAGAGAGAGAAGTCCTTGTGATTTGCATACCTTACATAGCTGTGACTGTCTTCCCATCACTCTGCATTAATGTCGCATGGTGTGTTTCGAGAGACAGAGCAGAGATTCTGAGGAGTGGTCTCGAAACTCTCTCTGTTCGGTCCCTTCCAGGGTCTAAACTCTGGCCCTATTTCTCCTACTGTTCTATATTCTGTTGTTCTTTTTGAGACTTTGAGTGTTTCTCAATATGCATACGACCGTGCTCCGAGCACGCAAATTGGAGTACGGGAGGGCCAGAGCATAAGCCCAAGTCAAAGTATGCGAAACGGAGCACGGATGCGTACTCTGCTTGTACACATTTCGAAAAGCATGCATCGATGCAAGCTTCAACGAAAAGTACAGACAGAAATATGACGCAACCTCGTCAAAAACTCTCATTCTAGGCTCCAGCCTGTGCCTTGTGTCTGGAGCTGAATGTGGGGTGCACATCTGAGCGGGGGGGGGGGGGGGGGGGGGGGTTGTCTTGTCTCAGCTTCTGTTTGCAGATGCTACCCAGAACAGAGGCCTTTTTCCTGGTTCATGTGCTTCAGACTAAATCAGCTCACAATGAAGAACACATTAGAATACGGACAACGCTCTTTATACGTCTACTTACCAAAAACTCTGACATTTTCATCCCTAACTACAACATTTTCAGACAAGATAGAACGGCCAAAGGGGGCAGTGTTGCAATCTACTGCAGAGATAGCCTGCAGAGTTCTGTCCTACTATCCAGGTCTGTACCCAAACAATTTGAACTTCTACTTTTAAAAATCCATCTCTCTAAAAACAAGTCTCTCACCGTTGCCGCCTGCTATAGACCACCCTCTGCCCCCAGCTGTGCTCTGGACACCATATGTGAACTGATTGCCCCCCATCTATCTTCAGAGCTCGTGCTGCTAGGTTACCTAAGCTGGGACATGCTTAACACCCCAGCCATCCTACAATCTAAGCTTGATGCCCTCAATCTCACACAAATTATCAATGAACCTACCAGGTACCACCCCAAAGCCGTAAACACGGGCACCCTCATAGATATCATCCTAACCAACTTGCCCTCTAAATACACCTCTGCTGTTTTCAACCAAGATCTCAGCGATCACTGCCTCATTGCCTGCATCCGTAATGGGTCAGCGGTCAAACGACCTCCACTCATCACTGTCAAACGCTCCCTGAAACATTTCAGCGAGCAAGCCTTTCTAATCGACCTGGCCTGGGTATCCTGGAAGGATATTGACCTCATCCCGTCAGTAGAGGATGCCTGGTTATTTAAAGAAAATGCCTTCCTCACCATCTTAAATAAGCATTCAAGAAATTTAGAACCAGGAACAGATATAGCCCTTGGTTCTCTCCAGACCTGACTGCCCTTAACCAACACAAAAACATCCTGTGGCGTTCTGCATTAGCATCGAACAGCCCCCGTGATATGCAACTTTTCAGGGAAGTTAGAAAAGCCAAGGCTAGCTTTTTCAAGCAGAAATTTGCTTCCTGCAACACAAACTCAAAAAAGTTCTGGGACACTGTAAAGTCCATGGAGAATAAGAACACCTCCTACCAGCTGCCCACTGCACTGAGGATAGGAAACTCTGTCACCTCCGATAAATCCACTATAATTGAGAATTTCAATAAGCCTTTTTCTAAGGCTGGCCATGCTTTCCACCTGGCTACCCCTACCGCGGTCAACAGCACTGCACCCCCCACAGCTACTCGCCCAAGCCTTCCCCATTTCTCCTTCTCCCAAATCCAGTCAGCTGATGTTCTGAAAGAGCTGCCAAATCTGGACCGCTACAAATCAGCCGGGCTAGACAATCTGGACCCTTTCTTTCTAAAATGATCTGCCGAAATTGTTGCAACCCCTATTACTAGCCTGTTCAACCTCTCTTTCGTGTCGTCTGAGATTCCCAAAGATTGGAAAGCAGCTGCTGTCATCCCCCTCCTCAAAGGAGGGGACACTCTTGACCCAAACTGCTACAGACCTATATCTATCCTACCCTGCCTTTCTAAGGTCTTCGAAAGCCAAGTCAACAAACAGATTACCGACCATTTCGAATCCCACCGCACCTTCTCCGCTATGCAATCTGGTTTCAGAGCTGGTCATGGGTGTACCTCAGCCACGCTCAAGGTCCTAAACGATATCGTAACCGCCATCGATAAGAAACAATACTGTGCTACCGTATTCATTGACCTGGCCAAGGCTTTCGACTCTGTCAATCACCACATCCTCATCGGCAGACTCAATAGCCTTGGTTTCTCAAATGATTGGCTCGCCTGGTTCACCAACTACTTCTCTGATAGAGTTCAATGTGTCAAATCGGAGGGCCTGTTGTCCGGCCCTCTGGTAGTCTCTATGGGGGTGCCACAGGTTTCAATGCTCGGGCCGACTCTTTTCTCTGTATACATCAATGATGTCGCTCTTGCTGCTGGTGAGTCTCTGATCCACCTCTTCGCAGACGACACCATTCTGTATACTTCTGGCCCTTCTTTGGACACTGTTAACAACCCTCCAGACGAGCTTCAATGCCATACAACTCTCCTTTCGTAGCCTCCAACTGCTCTTAAATACAAGTAAAACTAAATGCAGGCTCTTCAACCGATCGCTGCCTGCACCTGCCCGCCCGTCCAGCATCACTACTCTGGATGGTTCTGACTTAGAATATGTGGACAACTACAAATACCTAGGTGTCTGGTTAGACTGTAAGATCTCCTTCCAGACTCACAACAAACATCTCCAATCCAAAGTTAAATCTAGAATTGGCTTCCTATTTCGCAAACAAAGCATCTTTCTCTCATGCTGCCAAACATACCCTCATAAAACTGACCATCCTACCATCCTATCATTTACAAAATAGCCTCCAATACCCTACTCAAACTGGATGCAGTCTATCACAGTGCCATCCGTTTTGTCATCAAAGCCCCATATACTACCCACCACTGCGACCTGTACGCTCTTGTTGGCTGGCCCTCACTTCATACTTGTCGCCAAACCCACTGGCTCCAGGTCATCTACAAGACCCTGCTAGGTAAAGTCCCCCCTTGTCTCCGCTCACTGGTCACCATAGCAGCACCCACCTGTAGCACGCGCTCCAGCAGGTATATCTCTCTGGTCACCCCCAAAGCCAATTCCTCCTTTGGCCATCTCTCCTTCCAGTTCTCTGCTGCCAATGACTGGAACGAACTACAAAAATCTCTAAAACTGGAAACACTTGTTTCCCTCACTAGCTTTAAGTACCATCTGTCAGAGCAGCTCACAGATCACTGCACCTGTACATAGCCCATCTATAGTTTAGCCCAAACGACTACATCTTCCCCTACTGTATTTATGTTTGTTTTGCTCCTTTGCACCCCATTATTTCTATTTCTACTTTGCACTTTCTTCCACTACAAATCTACCATTCCAGTGTTTTACTTGCTATATTGTGTTTGCTTTGCCACCATGGCCTTTTTTGCCTTTGCCTCCCTTGTCTCACCTCATTTGCTCACATTGTATATAGACTTATTTTTCTACTGTATTATTGACTGTATGTTTGTTTTACTCCATGTGTAACTCTGTGTTGTATGTGTCGAACTGCTTTGCTTTATCTTGGCCAGGTCGCAATTGTAAATGAGAACTTGTTCTCAACTTGCCTACCTGGTTAAATAAAGGTGAAATAAAATAAATAAATAAAATGAAAACTTACATGGCGTCCACTTCCATCTACTAGATAATCCATTAGGACACTACATCTTTAGGCTTTCTCAGCCTACCAGTTCAGAGGCAGTGCTCTTTTAAAGCCAATAAACGTTTCACACTGTTAGGACGGTTAAACAGAGACCCAGAGAATCAGTCAGGTGTCAGGACAGCAGAAACAAAAAAAGCTCATATTCATGAGGAATGAAAGATGGAGAGATGGAGCGAGAGAGAATGGCAGAGAGAGATGGTTATCAATGTATGTTATTCTGTCAGAGTGTGCTGGGCCGGGCTGTGAAGCTACCAATCCCTCAGCCCTGTCTGACTGTACCCCCTCATCTCCCTTCATATCCCCCTCTCACTTTCACGCACGCACGCTCGCACACACGCTCACACACAAGTGGTAAGGTAAGCTTAATATCCATATTACCATATCAGGTGTGTTTTAGCTGGAACATGTTTGTGTGTGTCTGGAAGTTGTTTTGGGGCTTCTGTACCCTACCTGGACAATAATCTGGGAGTTGTAACATATATTAGAGGAAACATGTTTGTTAGCGGTAGGGTAACGTGTAGAGGCCTAAGGTTTGCTGTAACCTTGGTGTGGGATTGGGCTGCTGGTTATTCAGACTCACAGCTCTAGCAGGGAGACAACAGCAGTAAACACCTAGCTATAGCCTCTGATGACTGGAGAGAGTTTGTGAGAAAGAGAAAGAGAGGACAAAACAGAGAGAGTAAAAGAGAGTGAAAGAAAGAGTAAAGGCTTCAGCATAAAAATTGTCTGCCGTCGGTTCCATGTTTCAAACTGCCTCTGGAAGCAACGTCAGCACAAGAACTGTTTGTCAGGAGCTTCATGAGATGAGTTTCCATGGCCGAGCAGCCGCACACAAGCCTAAGATCACCATGCACAATGCCAAGCTTCGGCTGGAGTGGTGAAAAGCTTGCCGCCATTGGAGTCTGGAGTGATGAATCACACTTCACCATCTGGCAGTCCGACAGACAAATCTGGGTTTGGCGGATGCCAGGAGAACACTACCTGCCCCAATGCATAGTACCAACTGTAAAGTTTGGTGGAGGAGGAATAATGATCTGGGCAGTTTTTCGTGGTTCGGGCTAGGCCCCTTAGTTCCAGTGAAGGGAAAGCTTAACACTACAGCATACAATGACATTCTAGATGATTCTGTGCTTCCAACTTTGTGGCAACAGTTTGGGGAAGGCTCTTTCCTGTTTCAGCACGAGAATGCCCCCATGCACAAAGCAAGGTCCATACAGAAATGGTTTGTTGAATCCTGACCTCAACCCCATCGAACACCTTTGGGATGAATTGGAATGCCGACTGCGAGCCAGGCCTTATCGTCCAACATCAATGTCCGACCTCACTAATGCTCTTGTGGCTGAATGGAATCAAGTCCCCACAGTAATGTTCCAACATGTAGTGGAAAGCTTTCCCAGAGGAGGGGAGGCTGTTATAGCAGCAAAGGGGGGACCAACTCCATACTAATGGCCATGATTTTGGAATGAGATGTTCAACGTTCAACATACACTACATGACCAAAAGTAACTAAAAGAATCTGGCATTAATTTAGACGTTTTTGCAGAAGAGCTCTTACTTGCACAATTTGACATCTAACTAAGATGTTTGGTGCAGTATTTTTCATGAATTTTTTTTGCATTAAAACGAGTCGTCTATCGTTGAATGACAACAACTACTTAATTGAAGATTCCACTGAGGTATAATAAGAATCCCTACTGTTGACCAATGAGCGACGACGGGACGTAAACTTCGGCTACCAAACTTCGGCTTGCCTCTAGATAAATTGTTGTGTGCACGAACAGCCGAAAAAAAAACATGCCGAATACCAAAGCAAACATAAACGTTACAAAATGTCACCATTGTATATGTACAAACTGTTCTGAACTGTTTCGGGTGAGAAGCAAGCGGACGCCTTAAAAGAGAGCGAGAGAGACATAGCTTTACGGTGTAAATCACAAACAGTGTCAGGGTGAGTTAGAGAGATATTAGGACAGTGCATTACTGGCCACTCACTTAATCTCCATATCTCTTCTTCACTCACTTTCTCTGCCTCTGTTTTCATCCCCTTGAGAGGCCCACATGTAAATATTGAGTTTCACCACTTCAAGGAGGCATTTCTCTTTCTTTCACACTCACCTACAGTATCTCTAATAAATCTCTCCTTTTCTATCTTTCTCACACTGTCTGTATGGGACCGCTCATTTCCCCTCTCACATTTCCCCTCTTTTTTCTAACCAATCAGGGTCAAGAATGGCGAAGAAATTCACGTAATTTCTTTACTTGATATCCATCTATCTACAATATCCACCTGTCAGTCCACTTTCGATCAATTGATACGGCATGCATCAGGTCTGATAAAAGTGTTTGTATAACACATTTCCTATAGTACTTGATATGATTATATACTGCTCAAAAAAATTAAGGGAACACTTAAACAACACATCCTAGATCTGAATGAAAGAAATAATCTTATTAAATACTTTTTTCTTTACATAGTTGAATGTGCTGACAACAAAATCACACAAAAATAATCAATGGAAATCCAATTTATCAACCCATGGAGGTATGGATTTGGAGTCACACTCAAAATTAAAGTGGAAAACCACACTACAGGCTGATCCAACTTTGATGTAATGTCCTTAAAACAAGTCAAAATGAGGCTCAGTAGTGTGTGTGGCCTCCACGTGCCTGTATGACCTCCCTACAACGCCTGGGCATGCTCCTGATGAGGTGGCGGATGGTCTCCTGAGGGATCTCCTCCCAGACCTGGACTAAAGCATCCGCCAACTCCTGGACAGTCTGTGGTGCAACGTGGCGTTGGTGGATGGAGCGAGACATGATGTCCCAGATGTGCTCAATTGGATTCAGGTCTGGGGAACGGGCGGGCCAGTCCATAGCATCAATGCCTTCCTCTTGCAGGAACTGCTGACACACTCCAGCCACATGAGGTCTAGCATTGTCTTGCATTAGGAGGAACCCAGGGCCAACCGCACCAGCATATGGTCTCACAAGGGGTCTGAGGATCTCATCTCGGTACCTAATGGCAGTCAGGCTACCTCTGGCGAGCACATGGAGGGCTGTGCGGCCCCCCAAAGAAATGCCACCCCACACCATGACTGACCCACCGCCAAACCGGTCATGCTGGAGGATGTTGCAGGCAGCAGAACGTTCTCCACGGCGTCTCCAGACTCTGTCACATGCTCAGTGTGAACCTGCTTTCATCTGTGAAGAGCACAGGGCGCCAGTGGCGAATTTGCCAATCTTGGTGTTCTCTGGCAAATGCCAAACATCCTGCACGGTGTTGGGCTGTAAGCACAACCCCCACCTGTGGACGTCGGGCCCTCATACCACCCTCATGGAGTCTGTTTCTGACCGTTTGAGCAGACACATGCACATTTGTGGCCTGCTGGAGGTCATTTTGCAGGGCTCTGGCAGTGCTTCTCCTGCTCCTCCTTGCACAAAGGCAGAGGTAGCGGTCCTGCTGCTGGGTTGTTGCCCTCCTACGGCCTCCTCCACGTCTCCTGATGTACTGGCCTGTCTCCTGGTAGCGCCTCCATGCTCTGGACACTACGCTGACAGACACAGCAAACCTTCTTGCCACAGCTCGCATTGATGTGCCATCCTGGATGAGCTGCACTACCTGAGCCACTTGTGTGGGTTGTAGACTCCGTCTCATGCTACCACTAGAGTGAAAGCACCGCCAGCATTCAAAAGTGACCAAAACATCAGCCAGGAAGCATAGGAACTGAGAAGTGGTCTGTGGTCACCACCTGCAGAACCACTCCTTTATTGGGGGTGTCTTGCTAATTGTCTATAATTTCCACCTGTTGTCTATTCTATTTGCACAACAGCATGTGAAATGTATTGTCAATCAGTGTTGCTTCCTAAGTGGACAGTTTGATTTCACAGAAGTGTGATTGACTTGGAGTTACATTGTGTTGTTTAAGTGTTCCCTTTATTTTTTTGAGCAGTGTATATTTGTGATATTGACTCTTGCTATATTTAAAATTTTATTTTCATATTAACATTTCTAAAGTGTTGTTGGGACATTAGCTCTAGGATAATGTCATTCAATGGGCTATTGTCATCATCACCCTGGGGAAATCTGGGTTTGTTTTCAGTGGTAGAGAAGAGGATTTGAAACAAAGAGTTGGATTTAGCTAACGGTAGAAGCTCAGCTACAGCCGATGCCAGCACCAAGAGGGCAGATTGCTAAATTGTAATTATTTCTCCACTGTGCCCTATTTATTGCCTTACCTCCCTAATCTTACCTCATTTGCACACACTGTATATAGAGTTTTCTATTGTGTTATTGACTGTATGTTTGTTTATCCCATGTGTAACTCTGTGTTGTTTGTGTCGCACTGCTTTGCTTTATCTTGGCCAGGTCGCAGTTGTAAATGAGAACTTGTTCTCAACTGGCCTACCTGGTTAAATAAAGGTGAAATTAAAAAAAATATTTTTAAATATTTTAAAATATAAAAAGATGACAAATACAGTGGCTAGCTAGCTGAGTAAATTATTTACTCTCATTGATTGAGACAGGTGTCTGTCATCATGTCCAGTGCTTAATTTGTAAATCGAGAGATCCTGGAACACCATAGTGAGCGCGAGAGGGGTTATCCGGCGGGCTCGGAGGTATCGGAACACATTGAGAAAAAAAGTGTCAAACACAATGTAGCAGCCAAGTAGCCTACTATTTATGGTGGTGAAACGGACAGCACTTTCCAAGGTGCTAATTAATTAAAATAATTTTAGACATCCCTGCAGTATGCCCACAAACTTGAGAATAGCTGCAGGGCTTACACAAGTCTGAATTTCTTAAAGCCTAATTTTCTAGACATCAATGTACAGCAACACTTTTAGACGACACTGCAGAACACCCGCCATATGCACACATACTCAGCTGTGGGGCTTACAAGACCTGAATTTCATATCGTTTTCAAGACATCAATGTAGCAGTAGAACAATATCTGAATACAACTTCAAATAAAATAAATCAAATGTAGGCTACAGCAGAACACACATATGAGAATATATAGGCCACCTGCCTATGTGGTAATATGAAGCGTATAATCAGGTTACAAACTTGTTCTGTGCTGTGAAGGCAAAGTGAAAAAAATGTCCTACCTTAGTTTTCAAAACCTCCCACAATGACTCTGCCCATGTCACGTCCATTTAACTCCTGAGAGTCAACTTGAAATTAAAATCACATTTTATTGGTCACATACACATGGTTAGCAGATGTTAATGCTAGTGTAGCGAAATGCTTGTGCTTCTAGTTCCAACAGTGCAAATCAAATCAAAGTGTATTTGTCACGTGCGCCGAATACAACAGGTGTAGACCTTACAGTGAAATGCTTACTTACAGGCTCTGACCAATAGTGCAAAAAAGGTATTAGGTGAACAATAGGTAAGTAAAGAAATAAAACAGTAAAAAGACAGGCTATATACAGCCCACTACTGTTGTGTCGTCTGCAAACTTGACGATTGAGTTGGAGGCGTGCATGGCCATGCAGTCGTGGGTGAACAGGGAGTACAGGAGGGGGCTGAGCACGCACCCTTGTGGGGCCCCAGTGTTGAGGGTCAGCGAAGTGGAGATGTTGTTTCCTACCTTCACCACCTGGGGGTGGCCCGTCAGAAAGTCCAGGACCCAATTGCAGAGGGCGGGGTTGAGACCCATGGCCTCCCGCTTGATGATGAGCTTGGAGGGTGCTATGGGTTTGAATGCTGAGCTGTAGTCAATGAACAGCATTCTTTACATAGGTATTCCTTTTGTCCAGATGGGACAGGGCAGTGTGCAGAGTGATGGCGATTGCTCATAGCAATGAGCAGGCATGTGGCTGTGATGTTTAGCCTCCTTTTAAGGCTGTTCTGAAGACTGGCTGTAGTCATGTTTTAAATACCTTTTTTCTGAGGGCTCTTTGTTTTTCTGATGCATTGATGTTAATCTACTGTACATTCCACCCACTCTTTTGCTCGTTTATTTCCTCATTTCTAGACCCAAGCTCCCTACCTTTTTGCATGTTGTACAGCCCAACTTTGAATTATGCATGACCAGCCAGGGGTTATACCTTTGCTTGCAAATTGCACCTGCTCCGAGCACTTCGTCGGTGGATGCACTGCCCCCCTCCCCCCAGGTCCCCGTCTCCCCCTCCCTCTCCCACTGAGTCTGACTCACTAGTCGGCCTACTAGCTAGTGGAGCTGCCGGTGGTGATGCTGAACTGGTGGGATTAGCATGGCCATCAGGAACAGTTTTCCCCTCACTCCTCTCCTCCAGCACTGACATTTCTTTGACTCGTTCTGGGTTCGATTCACCATCTTTCTCTGGATTTTTGGACTTGAAAAATGTAAAACTCGATTGCCTTTTCTTTTCCATTTTTTTATTTGGCTTTCCCATGATTCAAATTCAGTAGGGAGACGACTAGGCTACGTGACATGATTGCGTAGGGACCTCTTCACTAGCTGACCACCACTACCAAGACCTGTGTCAGGATCAGGTACTTAACCCACTGGCTCTCCCCATAACCTCTATGTACAAATAAGAGAGCAGGTCTGGAATCAGTGTGGCAGGATGATTACATAGAAAGATCACCGCGCTTTTACATGATGGTCTTTCTGGGGGGGCGGGAAAAATAACGCTATAATAATGATTTAATGATGATCGCTATGATTAGAATGTCTACAGTGCAAACAGTTAAATAATTAATAAATCATGCCGCGAGAGGTACCGGATCTGGGCAAATAGATGCCGGAACAAACAAAGTCAAATCTGAGAGGTGCCAAATCTGGGCAAATAGATGCCGGAACAAACAAAGTCTAATCTGAGAGGGCTGAAACTAAGCACTGGTTATGCCATGCGGCACTTTGGGCTGGACACTCACCTGTCTTGATCAGAAGACTTGAAATAGAAAAGATGCTGGCTCACACTGTTGGATTACTTCATGGAGCAGAAAAGTATTTATTTTAATAACTGAGCATTTTCTAAATTCAAACGGACCCCTGCAACTGGACACGGACATTTTGAGACTCCTGTTTCCACGAATCAAGGATGAAGACCGCATCGCCAAGCTAAGGTCGGTCGAAAATTCTCTGTGCTACACCAAACAACCTGTAACTCCCAGTAATGGATACCAACAATCTTTGGTTAAATCACATTATCTGTTGTAAAAATCTGTACTTACAGTTTTCTGCACTTTACTACACTTCAGACACAACTGAACTGCAGTACACTGTTCATACTATATTTTTTGTACGATACTTTTCCCAAAACATTCTTGTTGAATACCCAGTTCTCTTTTTGTTTGCATTATTGTACATTCTTTGGCTATTATCTGAACATATGTTAGCATATGTTTGATGCTGCTTAGCTTATATAAATACATATTTTCTGTGAATCCATGAAGGCAGGAACATTTTGAAGATTGATCGGAGAAAAAAAATCCATATTTCTTTTCTGGTCCTTTATCTGGCTTCGGTACACTGGCAATAGTGTTTTGGTGATGTACGTCTCCTGGAAAGACATGGTTGTGGTGTTACCATGTTACACTTTTTGTGGAAGGGCAACACACGTTTGTTGGTAAAGCTGTCGACCGATTGGGACCTACGTGTTTAGAGACAGGCTTGTGTATTGTTTAGGGACGATGAGGGACATTGGGAGCTGCTTTTGAGAGGAAAGATTAGTCAACAAAGTGAATGGGCTGGGGGGCTACAGAAGGTGTGAAAATTCTTAAGGGGGCAGTTCTTACACAGTATGTGTTGTTGTGTATGGGAGATTGAGTAGAAATGGCACCTTTCAATCGTTCCCTTACAAAACAATACATTTACTGTCTCTAAGCACAACCAAAACCCCCTTCCTCATCTCAAAGACCTACCTGTAAACCTCCCTCAGCCCATTGACTTTGACAGATCATTCTTGTCAATAGTAGCAGGGGATTTTTGTAGACGTGTGTTTGTATTGTGTTTTGAGAATCTGCAGAGAAAAATAATGAGGTGGTTGTGTCATTACTGTTGTAGTCTTGATTTTATACCTTTCAGTGTCCCTTGCTGGTTTTTGTCCCACAATCTTGTTGTGCTCCATAATCACAAGGGTTGTCCCCTTCCTCATGCTCGTGTACCCAAAATGCCGCCGCTTTGGGGTATTTTTCAGCAGGGGCTGTGGAAGCACTCCATGGAACCTGAGATTTACAAAAAGAAAAGGTCAAAAGATAAAAGGGGTAGACTAAATTTATTTCATGTTCTGGAAGGTTCTCTGTGGTCCTCAGGCTACATCTAACCACCTGTAACCCCATAACACAAACCCATACAAACAGTACCCAATTCATGTTTATGCCATGCTTACTGTAAATTGAGCTATCTTAGCCGTCAGCTTGTAAATATTTTTCCCAATTTACCTCCACCTTGTGCCGAGCTTGGGGTTGGAAACACATGCTGGTGGAATCAGATAATGTACCACCTACAACAAAACACTCAACAATACACAATTTAACCACCCCACTAGTTGTATTGATCTCTATTAGACTGGCTAGCTTAGCTTAACATGGACATTTTAATAGTGTTAGCTTGCTTTTAGCATCACTAAATTGGCAGCAAGAATGCTAGCCAGCTGGGAACCTACTAATCAAAATTATACAATTTATACACATTCATAATTCCTACCAACACACAGAGAGTGAGTTAGATATATTGAGAATTCAGTTTTCTTTCCAGACAAGGGTGGAATAGATGGCTACCAGATTGAGTTACTCTTATTTGCTAATGTTAGCTAGCTTATGTTAGCTAACATTAGTAAAAGATAGAACGAACAGACAAACATGTGTACTCTGCTGAAGGTAGCTACCAGTCTAGCAGTGACTACCATGGCATAGGCAAAATGAATTGACATTGATGTGTACCTTTAATCGAGAATCTTCCATTTTGTTGTGAAGGGAGAAAACGATGGTATCGCATCACTTCTTAGCTGTGGTCTAAATGGATTCCCCATCCGTTCAGGCTGAAAACCCCTCTGCTAATCTTTGGTCACCGTAAGCATCATTCTTGATAGCCGCAAACCACTGGCAGCATCTGGGTAAATCTCTGGTAGGTAGAACGGTGAAAGATAACTCATTTACACGCTTGTTTGTAATTAGCACAGCCAGACAGAACACCATACGGGCATAATGACAAACGTAAAATAAAAATGCTTAAAGAAGTTCTGAGATTACAATGTGTTGGTCGTTTGAAGTTAACAACGCCATGAACCAAATGTGTGGGCACTCCCACATGGTTTATGAACTGGTACAAAAAACGACACTT
The DNA here is from genome assembly GCF_901001165.1 of Salmo trutta. Taxonomy (NCBI): domain Eukaryota; kingdom Metazoa; phylum Chordata; class Actinopteri; order Salmoniformes; family Salmonidae; genus Salmo; species Salmo trutta. The sequence goes on from NC_042969.1 coordinate 12,052,948, forward strand.
GATTCAAGAGTTTTTCAATTTAAATGATTATATGAACTTCTTGCACCCAACAGAATGCTATATATATGGGGCATACAACAATAGCCAGTCAATAAATAATATAATAATACTTGTTGGAAAGGTTTCATCTTTAGCTCACAATCTGTGGATACTATACGATTAGAAAGGTAAAAAAAATGATGTAAAACATCACAGCACAATTGAAAAATATATGGCACATGGAAAGTAAGGTCTATGGTGATAGGTGGGACGGGCTGAGAGTGGCTGAGGGGTGGGATTAAAAAGCTTATGTTTGGTAATATATTATTGTTATGTGACTGCTTTATATAAAAGTACCATGTATGCAAAATGTGTATGCAAAATGCATATGTAAAATGTATGTATATGTAGCAGAAAAGCTGTAAAAAAACTAAAAGATATTTGTCCTCCAAAGAGGGGGGGTCGTGGAGGGGTTAAACTTAATATATATATATATATATATATATATATATATATATATATATATATATATATATATATATATTACAAATAAAAATGTTTGCGGGCACACCCAATCTACCTAGCAGGGTGGTATCAGGATTCGATATGAATGCCGGACTTAGTGGTTCACTATGAGCAGACGCGTACACAGGGACACTTCCTGATTCTACCAGTGAAATGAAATGTGCTAGTTGTAGCTTGTGGTTTGGATAATGTTGATGTTTATGATAAAACATAATGTTAATATAGTAATGACTATATGCCACGGCAGAGCCAGGGTGAAACTCCCTTTCAACTTAAGCATTTTCATTCTTAAACATGATCACTTTATAGTGATTTATAGTCACTTTTAATCGACAAATGCACGAATGGAAGAATAGCCTAGTGGAGACGTAAACAGCAACAAATTAGTGGCTAACATTGCTTCAATTACAAAATGTAATTTCAATAAACAGTTTTACTCAATGATTTTATTTGTTGTTGCTAGAATTAATAGGGCATTAAGAATAGATTTGTGACACCCTCAGTCGAATGTAGCACACAGCTGTAGGCAGGACAGATGTAGCCTAACAATGAAAAGAAACAAGAAAGAAAAGGATAAGCAATCGCTGTTAGACGTTGGTTTCACAAACAGAGAAATAGAACGAGAGACAGAGACAGATAGAGACACTGTATCTGTTAACACACTCCTCCCCACCACTCCTTCCGGAGGCGAAAGAGAGAAGTTAGCGGAGGCCTATCGACTCCTTGGTTAGTAAGAGGGGAAAAAGGATGTGGCATTTGACTCTCCTGCTGTGTGTGAGTGTGTGTGACAGACACTGAGACCAAAGAGATCATTTCTTCATTAGAGAAGCTATGACTATAATGAGATGGGGGACAAGGAGGAATATGAGTGTGTGTATTCTGTGAATCTGTGTTGTTTGTGACTCCAACCAGAACCAAGCGGACATGGATTTCTCTTTGTCAGTCAAGGAGCCTGCTGCAATCATCCCTGCAGCTGTGTAACAAAATCATTTTAACGAGTAAGCTATCAAACTGTTTTAATGGGGGAGAGAGGGAGGAGAGATAAAGAGGGAGATGGCGAGAGAGAGGTAGAGAAGATGGAGAGAGAGAGAGATCTAACCTCTTGCCAAATTTATGACCATTAGAGACACATATTTCCCTCAGATTACACAGACACAAAGAATTTGAAAACAAATCCAATTTTGATAAACTCCCATATCTATTGTATGAAATACCACAGTGTGCCATCACAGTATTTGTGACCTGTTACCACAAGAAAAGGTCAACCAGTGAAGAACAAACACCATTGTAAATACAACCCATATTTATTTATTTATTTTCCCTTTTGTACTTTAACTATTTGCACATCGCTACAACACTGTATATAGACATAATATGACATTTGAAATGTCTTTATTCATTTGGAACTTGTGTGAGTGTAATATTACATTTTTATTGTTTATTTCACTTTTGTTTATCAATTTCACTTGCTTTGGCAATGTAAACATATGTTTCCCATGCCAATAAAGCCCCTTGAATTGGATTGAGAATCTCACGGTTGTGATCTGAGACATGGCTTTCTGCGGTCCTTCCCTTCCTCTCTCTGTGTTTGGCAGAGCACCATGCTGTGTCTGCTAGAGGGAGCCCCATCCTCCCTGCTTCTCATAACTGTTTAATTAGCGAAGTGAATTCAAGAAACACAAGACGATAGAATAGCCTGAATGCTTACAGAGTCCCGGTGTATGCTGTCTTATACCATACTGACATTTGTTTAATCTGTTTCATTAGATTACCACATCTCACCCTGTAAGTAATTTAATAAGGCATTCATTCCTCTGCTAGAGCTTGCAGTGTGAGAGGGCACGTCTCAAATGGCTCCCTATTCCCTGTGTAGTGCACTACTTTTGATCAGGGCCCTAAATAGAATAGGGTGCAATTTGGAATATTTTTTGTCTGTCATCATTCAATTTATTAGTTTAGGTGCGTGATTATAATCCCCTCTTCATATATCTTGACTTACTTGACTTAAACCACCTTGGGAGCCTTAGGGCGTCCACCATGGCTCTCCACCTCACTCTCTTCCGTGTGAGGGCTTTTGCTTCTAGCCGGAGCCCCGCTTTACTCAGTTCTTGAAGAGTGGAGCGTCTCCAGTTGTTTTTTGGCGTTCCCTGCTTTCTTTTTCCTTGAGGGTTGTAGTCCAGTGCTTGTCTTATGTTTAATGTGTCTTTTCTGAGTGTATGTTCAGTCCATCTCTTGATTGCATTGCGTATGGGCTCCTGCTGAATTTTCAGTCCACAAGTCATGGTCGGATATTTTGCCTGGCAACCATATCCAGAATGTGACGCAGGGAGTTGTTGATAAAGACTTGTAGTTTATTGATTAGGGATTGTGTGTTTTTCCATAGAGAACATATTCAGCATTTTGAGTTGAAGATGCGGCTCTTGGTGTTTATGGAGAGCTGTGATGAGAGCCATAGGAGGTGGAGTGTCCTGAAGGAGTGTCCTGAAGGAGTGTCCTGAAGGAGTGTCCTGAAGGAGTGTCCTGAAGGAGTGTCCTGAAGGAGTGTCAAGCTTTGCTGAAGTGTAGCTCTACATCCTTGTCAGATCCCCGTCAGTGCTGATGTTGCTTCCAACATAGACGTTTTCAATAGTTTCCCCGTCTATGCTGAGTTTTGGGGATTTGGTGGGGTTTTTTGTCAGTGTCTTGGTCTTTACCACATTTATTATGAGGCCAAGTTGTCTGGTGTTTTCTTGTAGTCGATCTGTTTTTTTTGTTGCGTTTGCCTGTGACTTTCAGAGACCAGAGCCAGGTCATCTGCTAAACTCAGGTCCTCCAGTTGAGTGAATGCGCTCCACTGGCTCCCTGTTCTTTGATGTGCTGTGGTTCTCGTCATGGTCCAGTCGATGGCTATTAGAAAAGCAAAGGGACATGATAAGCAGCCTTGGCGTACTCCAGTTCTGATGTGAAATCTTCGGTTGGAGGTGACCTGGCCTGTCAACACTACATACATACTCCTGATCAGATTCACATATTTTTGAGGGACGGCATAGTGCCGTAGCAGTTTCCATAGACTATTTCTGTCTAGACTATCGGAAGCTTTTTCGAAGTCTACGAAGTTGATGTGTAAAGGAGTCTGCCATTCAATGCACTATTCGACAATCATCCTGAGTGTTGCAATGTGGTCTGTACAGGAGTAGTCCTTCCTAAAAGCCTGCTTGTTCATTTTGGAGTCTCTTTTTGAGTCCTCCATCCTATCCAATATGATCCGACAGAGGTTTTTGCTGGGGATTGAGAGGAGCGGGGTTCCGCTCCAGTATTTGCACTCACTGAGGTTGTTTTTCTTGAGGACTGTAACAATCAAACCTGGTTTTCTGGTGCTTCCACGATGTCTGGGGTTAAGTCAGGTGGAGGCCTGTTTAGGATTTCCTCGACGTGCACATTCCAGTGCTCCAGTTGTTGGGATTCTTTGGTAAGAAGGGTTCCCAGTTCGTCTCTGATGGGGTGGCTTCGGATCCTGTTCTTCCCAGCCCGCTATCTGGTGATCTTGGAGTTGTGTTGTTTGGCTACGACCTCCGCCTTGCTAGCATGTTGTTCAGTGTGTGCTTTCTTGTCCCTCTAGCACCTCTTTCTGACCACCTTATCTCCATCTTGGTATTCCTGCCACAGACTTTATCTCTTGGAGTTATCGATTTCCCAGTTGAGTTTGAGTTCGGTCTCCCTCATTTCTTTCCCAGCTGTCATCTGTGATCCAGTATTTTCTCCTATCTATATTTTCTCCTATCTTCACAAGTGCTTGTGATGGCGTTCTTGCATCTTGACCACTTGTCATCTGTGTTTTCTCCCTCTGCCAATGCTTGAAATCTGTGTCATAGAGATATTCCCCATTCCTGGCGTATCTGGCTATGTTGTAGTTTTCTCGTCTCAAATCGCCTCTGCACCCTACTGCCCACCTTCCTCTTTACTGCCAACTTCATCCTGATTTTTCCTACCAGGAGGTGATGGTCTGAGTCCATGTCAGCCCCTCTTTTGACTCTGACATCCAGGAACACTCTCCTCCATTTTCTGGTTATTGTTATGTGATCAACCTGGTTTTCTGTTCGGTGGTCCGCGGATACCCTTGTGACATTGTTGGTGGGTTTGTGTGGGAAGAGACTTCCTCCGATTGCCAGTTCGTTGAGAGAACAGACCATTCTCGATCATCTGTCCTAGACTCTCTCTCCCCATTGTGCCTCTCCAGTTGTCGTTGTCCTTTACAATCTTGGCATTTGTGTCCCCCAGTAGAATTTGGATGTCTCTCTTGGGTACTTTTGGAATAACTGTCTGTAGCTGTTGATAGAAGGCGTCCTTCTCTGCAACATCAGATGAGTTGGTTGCAGCATAGCACTGTATGATTGTAATGGTCTGCCCTTTACGTGTCATTCTGGCTGGGATGATTCTTGCCTGTATTGGCTCCCACTCAATGAGGCTCTTTGCTGCATCTTTTGACAGAAGTAGTCCAACTCCATGTGTGTGTTGGTTTTTTTCTTCATTTGGATTTCCAGAGTAAAGGAAGGTTTCACCCGTGGTGGTTGTTATTCCCCCGAAAGTGTTCCATCTGCTTTCACAGACTCAGGTGCTCAAGTTGTATCTTCTCATCTCTCTGGCTAGTTGTGACAACTTCCCTGACTGGTGTACTGTTCTGACATTCCAGCATCCAATTCTCACTCTTCACTTGAGCTGTACTACACTCTTCCTCCCCTTGGCTTTCAGGTGAGTTTGGTTCACGGGATTCATTGGCACCCTTCTAGGCTAGTTTGTTCATCCCAGGTTTTGGAGAGGTTGAGTGTCCATTGTTTCGGTTTCTATAATAAGTTTTAAAACAATTTCCAATTGGCTCATTCATCCCCCTCCTCTCCCCTGTAACTATTCCCCGGGTCATCGCTGTAAATGAGAATGTGTTCTCAGTCAACTTACCTGATCAAATAAGGGTTAAAGAAAAAGAAAAGTAGCAAGGCAGCTGTGTCCACTGTTCTCTGGTCGTAGATCATTTTCCTTTCAGACTGTCCTTCATCTGAACCCTCGCCCTAGAAGAAAAGTAGTCCGGTTTGGTTCGACCCAGTGGTGGAAAAAGTACTCAATTGTCATACTTTATTAAAAGTAAAGATACCTTAATAGAAAATGACTCAGAAAAGTCACCCAGTAAAATACTACTTGAGTAAAACTCTAAAAGTATTTGGTTTTAAATATACTTAAGTATCAAAAGTAAATGGAATTGCTCAAATATACTTAAGTATCAAAAGTAAAAGTATGAATCATTTCAAATTCCTTATGAATTTCACAATTTTTCTGCCAAAATGTAACGAGTACTTTTGGTTGTCAGGGAAAATGTATGGAGTAAAAAGTACATTATTTTGTCAAGGAATGTAGTGAAGTAAAAGTTGTCAAAAATATAAATAGTAAAGTACAGATACAAAAAAACTACTTAAGTAGTACTTTAAATTAGTTTTACTTAAGTACTTTACACCACTAGTTAGACCTGGCTGGAGTTACCTCCCACTGGCATAGAACTAAGGGGTCATTAAGGTACAAAAGCCCCCTCACCACAACAAGGTGACAGTCCCAGAGGAATGTCATCTTAATATATCAGAGAGGAATAAAACATGAGAGAGGGTGAGTGGAAGGGGGGATGTTTCTGCAAAGCTGCATATTATGCAGGAGACATACAGATGCAATGATGTGCATTATGGACAAATATGGATGTGTAGTATGTAGATTGCATCATCTCAACATCTTTCCAGAACCTGTAGGGCTGTGCCTTATACAACAGGTGCTGAATTACTAATAGTTATATCAATGCACAAGTTGTATGTATTGATGTGCGTATGGATAGCTCTTTTAACCACTGTTATCAAAGGCTGTGTGCAACATGGGTGCTGTAAAGAAGGTGTGTATATACAGGTGTATAGATATGAAGTATGGATGTATGGATATAGATGTTTAAGTACGCGGCTGTATGAAGAAGTGGGGAAGTGTCAGTGTGCTGCGGTGGTCAGGTTTCTCTCCCCCTCTCTGGCCGTGTCATGCAGCTTTAGTGTTCTGATCATGGAGTTCTGATCATGGAGTTCTGATCATGGAGTTCTGAACTCGTCATGCATCTACACCTACATTTTAAATGTGTCCACAGTTTGTCCGGATTCCCTTTTCCTGCGCTATATTCAAATGCCAGTATGCATTCTACAAACGGTGGAATAGGCTAAATATGATTAACGCAACAGCAACTGATGGCAGTAGCTAACTACTGTAGCTAACTAGCCGGCTAACCTCTGTTAGCTAGCAAGATGGGTTAGCATATTAGCTAGCTGGTTAGCATTTATGAGGCCAGCAAACATGTTCCTCACACGCTAGGAACCTATTTCCTCCAACGTTATAATGAAAAGGTGCCTCTCGGTCCCAAAACCCAATTTTTCTGGAGTCTTGTGGGAGGAGCGCCGATGACGTCGCCCACTCTATATGCTTTCGGTAGCCTGATTGTGTCCAGACTGAGGAGAAATCCACACACAATGCATCCCTGACCAGCTCCTGAAGTGGTCAGACAGATCAGAACACAATCAGACCACAAAGTGACTTTTGTGTGTCTAAACCCGTCTTTTCAATGCGATCTTCCTATTCTGATAGCAGAAGTCACATGTTAGTATCAAGTGTAGACACGACCTCTTTCTCGCTCTGAACTCCCAATAGAGTCCTGTCCTGCTATAACCTCATTATGGCCCTAATGGACCTCATCAGCAACACGCTGGGACAGAGACACTCTCCCTACATTTCTCTCTCTGTCTCTCTCTCCTTTCGCTCTATTCTTTCTCTCTCTCTCGCTCCCTCCCTCTCTCTTTTCTTTCTTTCTCTCTCTTACATGCATATGAGACTGTCTGTGCGTGTATGTAAGCAGCAGTGCTTGTCTTCCGCAGTCTGCCCTTCCTGGTGTTGGCTGTGCAATGGGGCGAGAGGTGTGAATCCAAAGCCAACATGTACTGTAGACTACATCTGCTTGCCTCTTATCTATACAGTTGTCTATGAACCAACCCCCAACCCTAACAGTGTGTCTAGGACTGGAGTGTTCTCTTGTGAACTCTGTCTGCACATTTCGGTTATGTATTCATTTCTCTCTCATGTATGAGGACACATTTAGGCCATGCATCTGTTTAGCCATCGTTCTGAACAAACTCCCTTTTAGGATCAGTTAATGAACAGTGTTGTGGTGCCAGTTTGCCCTAAGACTAACACAACTGTGATGCCTGTGTGTTTATTGTTCATTGTCCTTAACTGACCAGTGCTGCAGGTGGTTTAGCCCTCTCCTCTCCTCTCCTCTTCTCCCCTGGCCTCAGCTTTAGAGATGGATCTTAATGAGATCAAAGGGACAGAGGGAGGAGAGAGGAGAAGAGTCAAGGGGATGAAAGCTGGTCCAGCAAACACATCATCCTAATCGCCTTCTCTTCTCTTCTGTTCCCTGACCTCCTCCCACCCAGCCAACTGACAAACTGTAGAATATACATTTTATTAACTAACATGAACTCTCACTGGTTTCCTTGTTGTTCTCCAGGGTCCCTACAGGGGGAGCACCAGCGCAGACTGTACAAGGAGCTGATGGCCAACTACAACCGCCTGGAGAGACCAGTGATCAACGACTCCTCTCCTCTTCTGGTGGAGCTGGGAATGACTCTGCTGCAGATCATAGACGTGGTGAGGGAGGGAGGGACTGTGTGTGTGTGAGAGGGTGAATGAATTTGTTGCCTAGCTGTTTATGTGTGTGGAGGTGTATGTTGATTTAACAAGGACCGACACTTTCACTACTGGTGTGTAAGACAGATGCTTTGACTTCAAACATTGTCTGTTGAGAGGGCGTGTGTGTGTGTAGAGGTGACGTACAGCTATGTACTTCTGAGATTAGGTCACGTATCTGCAGACGTGTAGAGGTAATGCACTTCTGCTGTTTGCCTCCCGTTATATAAGACCTCTCAGACAGACTCTCACACACACACACACACACACACACACACACACACACACACACACTGCATGTGTATACACTGTGTGTACAAAACATTAGGAACTCTTTCCATTTCATAGACTGACCAGGTGAATCCAGGTTAAAGCTATGATCCCTTATTGATGACACTTGTTAAATCCACTTCAATCAGTGTAGCTGAAGGGGAGGAGACAGGTGAAAGAAGGATTCGTAAACCTTGAGACAATTGAGACATGGATTGTGTATGTATGCCATTCAGAGGGTGAAGGGGCAAGACGAAAGATTTAAGTGCCTTTGAACAGGGTAGGGTAGTAGGTGCCAGGAGCACCTGTTTGAAGGTGTCAAGAACTGCAATACTGCCTGTTTTTTTACGCTCAACTGTTTCCCGTGTGTATCAAGAATGGTCCACCACCCAAAGGACATCCAGCCAACTGGACACAACTGTGGGAAGCATTGGAGTCGACATGGGCCAGCATCCCTGTGGAACGCTTCCAACACCTTGTAATAGAGTCCATACTGTATTTTATACCATCTATTGTATCTTGTCTATGCCGCTCGGTCATTGCTCATCCATACATTTATATGTATATATTCTTATTCCTTTACTTAGAGTTGTGTGTATTAGGTAGTTGTTGTGGAATTGTTAGATTACATGTTAGATATTACTGTTAGATATTATTGTTAGGTATTGCTGCACTGTCGGAACTAGAAGCACAAGCATTTCGCTACACTCGCAATAACGTCTGCTAGCCATGTGTATGTGACCAATAACATCTGCTAACCATGTGTATGTGACCAATAACATCTGCTAACCATGTGTATGTGACCAATAACATCTGCTAACCATGTGTATGTGACCAATAACATCTGCTAACCATGTGTATGTGACCAATAACATCTGCTAACCATGTGTATGTGACCAATAACATCTGCTAACCATGTGTATGTGACCAATAACATCTGCTACCATGTGTATGTGACCAATAACATCTGCTAACCATGTGTATGTGACCAATAACATCTGCTAACCATGTGTATGTGACCAATAACATCTGCTAACCATGTGTATGTGACCAATAACATCTGCTAACCATGTGTATGTGACCAATAACATCTGCTAACCATGTGTATGTGACCAATAACATCTGCTAACCATGTGTATGTGACCAATAACATCTGCTAACCATGTGTATGTGACCAATAACATCTGTTAACCATGTGTATGTGACCAATAACATCTGTTAACCATGTGTATGTGACCAATAACATCTGTTAACCATGTGTATGTGAACAATAACATCTGCTAACCATGTGTATGTGACCAATAACATCTGCTAACCATGTGTATGTGACCAATAACATCTGTTAACCATGTGTATGTGACCAATAACATTTGATTTGATTTGATTTAGAATCCATGCCACGATGAGATGAGGCTCTTCTGATGGCTAAAGGGGGTGCAAGTCAATATTAGGAAGGTGTTCCTAATGTTTTGTGCACTCAGTGTATATCGCCAAATGAAGAAAAATGTGCCTACTTGAATGTCAGTTCCTCAGAAATGTAGACTGATGCCCTGTGTGTGTGTGTGTGTGTGTGTGTGTGTGTGTGTGTGTGTGTGTGTGTGTGTGTGTGTGTGTGTGTGTCTGAGAGAGAGAGTCTCACCAGAGGGATGCTAATGCAGCGTATATCTTGCTTTAGCAAAGATCTAGGAACTCCGTCACACTTCCCCACATGCTGTGTGTGTGTATGTGTCCACTGATAGAGTTCTGCACCACCATTCCATCGCCTCACAGTCAGAATAGACCCATGGACACATCACCACCCCATAGTAGGCTGTCTAATCCCTATGTTCTAGTCATTAGATCCTCAATGTCTCTATCATTCATACACACACACACACACACACACACTTCAGTGACCTGTGAAGGGTATGATCATACTTTTATAATTACCATCTAATCACCAGAGATATGTCTACAGTACCTCAGTAGCCTTAACATCTGGTCTGCCATGCTGCTTAATGATGCAGAGAGGGTTTGAAAGGCTGGTCATGGCTCACATCAACACCATCATCCCAGACATGCATGTAGGTCAACGGAGTGGAGCTTGTATTAACCTTTAAAATGTTGTTAGGGGTGTGTAGGGTGTTTTAGCAGTATTAGGAGTGTGTGTCCTCTCTTCCAGATTCTCTTCTCTGTCAAGGGCCCATGGGGCAGTGGTGTTTTTCCCCTGGATGTCAGTCAGTCATTCAGAGCTGTAGAAAACAACACAAGTGTGTCTGTTAAACTCACAGAGCGAACCAAACTGTTTCTGTGTTAAATATGGCTTTTACAATTCCCATTCGTCAGCCAGACTGAGGAAAGAGGAAACGGAGAGAAAATATAGTCGGACAGAGCATGCAGAGTTCCCCTCAGGACTCAGGGGGGATTTTATAGTGGCTCTGAAATGGGTTTTGGCTTTGGCTCACTCAACTTTCTCTCTATTCAGAGTTGAGTGAGTGAGAGAGAAGTGTAGGTGTTTTACTGAAGTCTTGAGCTCCTACAGACGGTAGGCAATTAAGGTCACAGTTATGAAAACTTAGGACACTAAAGAGGCCTTTCTACTGACTCTGAAAAACACCAAAAGAAAGATGCCCAGGGTCCCTGCTCATCTGCAAGGAGACATGAGGACTGCAGATGTGGCCATAAATTGCAATGTCCATACTGTGAGACGCCAAAGACAGCGCTACAGGGAGACAAGACGGACAGCTGATCGTCCTCGCAGTGGCAGACAACGTGTAACAACACCTGCACAGGATCAGTACATCCGAACATCACACCTGCGGGAAAGGTACAGGATGGCAACAACAACTGCCCGAGTTACGCCAGGAACGCACAATCCCTCCATCAGTGCTCAGACTGTCCGCAATAGGCTGAGAGAGGCTGGACTGAGGGCTTGTAGGCCTGTTGTAAGGCAGGTCCTCACCAGACATCACCGGCAATAACGTCGCCTATGGGCACAAACCCACCGTCGCTGGACCAGACAGGACTGGCAAAAAGTGCTCTTCTCTGACGAGTCGCGGTTTTGCCTCACCAGGGCTGATGGTCGGATTCGCGTTTATCATCGAAGGAATGACCGTTTTACCGAGGCCTGTACTCTGGAGCGGGATCGATTTGGAGGTGGAGGGTCCGTCATGTTCAGGGGCAGTGTGTCACAGCATCATCGGACTGAGCTTGTTGTCATTGCAGCAATCTCAACGCTGTGTGTTGCAGGGAAGACATCCTCCTCCCTCATGTGGCACCTTTCCTGCAGGCTCATCCTGACATGACCCTCCAGCATGACAATGCCACCAGCCATACTGCTCGTTCTGTGCATGATTTCCTGCAAGACAGGAATGTCAGTTCTGCCGTGGCCAGCGAAGAGCCCGGATCTTGCCCCGAACTGCCGCTCTTATGGGTCAGAATATAATGATGTAATTACTTGTCGAAATCTCCGATGGGGTATCTATTCGTGGACCGAGTTCCTCCTTCTCCTCTGATGGCGGCACCTCTGTTGTTACCGGGTGTAAGTCTCTGATTGTCCACTCGTAGTGCTCTCGTAGTGCTCTGTTTCCTCGCCCTCGTTCTGTCAGAGGGGTCTTGTAGAGACGGCTAATCAGCCGTGGAGAGGGTTCCAGCGTGGAATGAAAGCAGTGTAGACTCACGAGTCCTTGGATAACCGGGTGGTCCTGTTTGAATTCACCTTCTTAGATACAGCTACTCAACCATAGCATTGATTGTTAAGAGTTTCTTTTGTCTTCTTCAACTTCGTGTTGCATTTTGGGGTTGCGAATAATCCTCGACCTTGGCTGCAGCGCGCGGCCATCTAGTCTGATATGTAAATTCTTAACTCACATGTTTTAAACCCTCACGTCAGAAAGGGGCATTTCTATCTTTATGGCAAGTTCTCTGGGCATAACTAGTTACGAGGCAAGGTCTGGATTTTACTCAGATCCAATTTAGACAACTAACTTCACATTTCATCTTTACAAAAACATTCTCTTTGATCTGGACATTTTCCACACAACATACAGTATGCAAACATCAGGTACATATTATAAAAACTCTTCAAGTTACAATGTTTTCATTAAAACGTCGTCATTTAACTTTTAATAACGTAACAAAAATTAATTTTCATATTCCATCTATCGTCATAACCACCATTTTGATTTACGAAATATATTGTCCCAAAGTCCATTTATTGCATGTTACTGTTCTGAGGTTGGCTCTCCATAAGGCCATCATACATTCCATTCCTCCACACTGAGGGGACAAAGGATGTTGTATGCTGCCTTAAGATTTACAATGGGAGTGAGGTGTCAAAATACACCCCCCTCACCTTTGGTGGGGTTTGAGAGATATCTATGCAGAATTGTGGTCGACGTAAACCTGACCCGAACAGGCCAGTCATGACACCACCATAGTCCCTGTGCCCAAGAACGCCAAGGTAACCTGTCTAAATGACTATCGCCCCGTAACACTCACATCTGTAGCCATGAAATGCTTTGAAAGGCTGGTCATGGCTCTATTGTACTCCACTCTGCCCTTTCCCACCTGGGCAAGAGGAACACCTACAGTGCCTTCGGAAAATATTCAGACCCCTTGACTTTTTCCACATTTTGTTACGTTACAGCCTTACTCTAAAATGGATTACATAAAAAGAAATCTGAAGCAATCTACACACTATACACCATAATGACAATGCAAAAAATTGGTTTTTAGACATTTTTGCAAATGTATTAAAAATAAAAAAACATACCTTATTTACATAAGTATTCAGACCCTTTGCGATGAGACTCGAAATTGAGTTCAGATGCATCCTGTTTCCATTGATCATCCTTGAGATGTTTCTACAACTTGATTGGAGTCCACCTGGGGTAAATTAAATTGATTGGACATGATTTGGAAAGGCCCACAGTTGACAGTGCATGTCAGAGGAAAAAACCAAGCAATAAGGTTAACGGAATTGTCCGTAGAGCTCCGGGACAGGATTGTGCCGAGGCACAATCCAAGGTACCAAAAATTGTCTGCTGCATTGAAGGTCCCCAAGAACACAGTGGCCTCCATCTTTCTTAAATAGAGCTGGCCGCCCGACCAAATTGAGCAATCGGGGGAGAAGGGCCTTGGTCAGGGAGGTGACCAAGTACCCGATGGTCACTCTGACAAAGCTCTAGAATTCCTCTGTGGAGATGGGAGAAGCTTCCAGAAGGACAACCATCTCTGCAGCACTCCACCAATCAGGCCTTTATGGTAGAGTCGCCAGACAGAAGCCACTCCTCATTAAAAGGCACATGACAAACCGCTTGGAGTTTGCCAAAGGCACCTAAAGACTCTCAGACCATGAGAAACAAGATTCTCTGGTCTGATGAAACCAAGATTGAACTCTTTGGCCTGAATGTCAAGCGTCACGTCTGGAGGAAACCTGGTACCATCCCTATGGTGAAGCATGGTGGTGGTAGCATCATGCTGTGGGGATGTTTTTTAGCGGCAGGGACTGGGAGACTAGTCAGGTTTGAGGAAAAGATGAATGGAGCAAAGTACAGCGAGATACTTGATGAAAACCTGCTCCAGAGCATTTAGGACCTCAGACCGGGGCGAAGGTTCACCTTCCAACAGGACAGCGACCCTAAGAACACATCCAAGACAACGCAGGAGTGGCTTCGGGACAAGTCTCTGAATGTCCTTGAGTGGCCCAGCCAGAGCCCGGACTTAAACCCGATCAAAAATCTCTGGAGAGACCTGAAAATAGCTATGCAATGACGCTCCCCATCCAACCTGACAGAGCTTGAGAGGATCTGCAGAGAATAATGTGAGAAACTCCCAAAATACAGGTGTGCCAAGCTTGTAGTGTCATACCCAAGAAGAGTCAAGGCTGTAATCACTGCCAAAGGTGCTTCAACAAAGTACTGAGTAAAGGGTCTGAATACTTATGTAAATGTGATATTTCCGGGGTTTTTGTGAATTAGCAAAAATGTCTATAAACCAGGTTTTGTCATTATGGGGTATTGTGTGTAGATTGATGAGGGGAAAAAACAATTAAATCAATTTTAGAATAAGGCTGTAACGTAACGAAGTGTGGAAAAAGTCAAGGGGTCTGAATACTTTCCGAATGCACTGTATGTGAGAATGCTGTTCATTGACTACATCTCAGAATTCAAAGCCATAGTGCCCTCCAAGCTCGTCACTTAGTTAAGGACCCTGGGACTGAACACTTCCCTCTGCAACTGGATCCTGGACTTCCTGACGGGCTTCTTCCAGGTGGTGAGGGTAGGCAACAACACATCCAACACGCTGACCCTCAACACGGTGGCCTCTCGGGGTGCATTCTTAGTCCCATCCTGTACTTCCTGTTCACCTATGACTGCGTGGCCGTGCACGACACCAACACCATCATTAAGTTTGCAGACGACACGACGGTGGTAGGCCTGATCACCGACGACAACGAGACAGCCAATAGGGAGGAGGTCAGAAACCTGGTAGTGTGGTGCCAGGATAACAATCTCTCCCTCAACGTCAGCAAGACAAAGGAGCTGATCGTGGACTACAGGAGACAGAGGGCAGAGCACGCCTTCATTCACGTCGACGGGGCTGTAGTGGAGCGGGCCGAGAGTTTAAAGTTCCTCGGTGTCTACATCACTAAGGATCTATCATGGTCCACACACACAAACACAGTTGTGAAGAGGGCACGACAACGCCTCCCCCCTCCGGAGGCTGAAAAGATTTGGCATGGGCCCTCAGATCCTCAAAAGGTTATACAGCTGCACCATTGAAAGCATCTTGACTGGCTGCATCACCGCTTGGTACGGGAACTGCTTGGCATCTGGCTGCAAGGCGCTACAGAGGGTTGTGTGTACGGCCCTGTACATCACTGGGGCCGAGCTCCCTGCTATCCAAAACCTCTATACCAGGCGGTGTCAGAGAAAGGCCCTAAAAATCTTTTGACTCATCACATACGCTGCTGTTACTGTTTATTATCTGTAACTTTATTCCTAGTTATATGTACATATGTACCTCTGCACATTGCCTCGGTACTGGTACCCCATGTATATAGCCAAGTTATTATCGTTACTCATTGTGTATTTATTATTACTTTTATTATTACGTGTTTAACTTTTCTATTATTTCTCTATTTTCTATCTCTCTGCCTTGTTGGGAAGGGCCCGTAAGTAAGCGTTTCACTGTTAGTCTACACCTGTTGTTTACGAAACTACTACGGTGTGATCTAGTTCTGATAGACCCAGATGGAGAGGAATCCATTGTTTAGTGGTTTATAGCGGTCTAGATGTTTTGGTTATTGTCGGTGAACGGTCTGGTTTAGTCCCCTGGTTGGTTTTTTGTTGGTGTTGTCCAGTCTTGTGGTCTAGTTGAGGTCTGGTCCATTCCTGGGGTCAGGTCTAATCTAGGTCTGATCCAGTCTGTTGGTCTAGTCTAGATGAGGTCAAGTCTAGTGGTCCTGACTCAGGGCAGGGCAGTGAGACTCAGGTGGTGAGGGGGGCCCTTGGGTCCTGTCTGTGAAACACTCAACGCATGATTTAACCCTGATTGGCTAACGGTACGAGCACAGCTGCCACTGCTCCACTGGGCATCTCTGTGTGTGTGTGTGTGTGTGTGTGTGTGTGTGTGTGTGTGTGTGTGTGTGTGTGTTTGAGTTCATTTATTCTTGCTCACAGATAAAACTGAAGAAATGCAGAATTTACATTACTAATAATTGCAAAACACTCATTTTAAGATACATGCAAAATACGTGAGAAAAAAGAATACAGAACACTTGAAACATTACAGGACATTTTTCATGATGGAAATTGAAATATTGAAGAGTGACTGTTAAAAAGATCATTTCTGGGAGAACCATTTAAGAGCTAGAGTTATTAGACAGTCTGATAGCAGTGGGTAGAGTGGCGGTTCGTACGGGCAGTTATACAGGACAGTTCGTGGCTGTTTCTCAGTAGCCTGGTGGTGCAGTTACCTCTTTTTGGAGGGAGCAGGTCATTCAGTGGTCAAGAGTGTGCATGTCCTTCACCAGGTGCACTGCAGCCTGCTCTCACCTGCTCTGCAGTGACAGGAGCTGTGGTTGGACTGCTCCTACTCTGGAGATGATCCTCAAGGCACTCCACCATATTCCAGACAAGGCCTGACAGTTTACTGTATACTTTGACCAGATTATCAGTGGGTAGGCCATTTCTGGCAAGAACAGTCAAAAAGTGCAGGTGTTTTGAGACCTTCCTCACTGACTGCTCCACATGTGTGTCACCACTGAGGTTCGAGTCTAGATGAAAACCAAGATACTTAGTTGTTGTTACCACTGCTACTTCCTGTCCTCCTAGGATTAGTGGTGCAGGTTGTGGATGGTCTCTAGAAAAATATGTGGCCCACTCTTCCAGCTGCTTTGCCTCCAAGCCCATGGAAGTGTCCTCTTGTGGCACCAGAGGTGATCTCTGACCAAGGGCTAAATGTGCCATTTGCCATCACCCTCTTCCTTCTTCCGGTGGTGTAGCTGTGGAGCCAGGCTAGTAACCTTGGACATGGTTCAATGTCAGACAGATGTTGCAGGAGCTTTGCGTGATCTACTCGATCAAAGGCTTTGGACATACAGTTGAAGTCGGAAGTTTACATACACTTAGGTTGGAGTCATTAAAACTCGTTTTTCAACCACTCCACAGACAGATTATTTCACTTATTATTTCACTGTATCACAATTCCATTGGGTCAGAAGTTTACATACACTAAGTTGACTATGCCTTTAAACAGCTTGGAAAATTCCAGAAAATGATGTCATTGCTTTAGAAGCTTCTGATAAGCTAATTGACATCATTTGAGTCAATTGGAGGTGTACCTGTGGATGTATTTCAAGGCCTACCTTCAAACTCAGTGCCTCTTTGCTTGACATCATAGGGAAATCAAAAGAAATCAGCCAAGGACTCGTTCATCTGTACAAACAATAGTACGCAAGTATAAACACCATGAGACCACGCAGCCGTCATACCGCTCAGGAAGGAGACACGTTCTATCTTCTAGAGATGAACGTACTTTGGTGCGAAAAGTGTAAATCAATCCCAGAACAACAGCAAAGGACCTTGTGAAGATGCTCGAGTAAACAGGTACAAAGGTATCTAAATCCACAGTAAAACGAGTCCTATATCGCCATAACCTGAAAGGCCACTCAGCAAGGAAGAAGCCACTGCTCCAAAACCGCCATAAAAAAGCCAGACTACGGTTTGCAACTGCACATGGGGACAAAGATCATACTTTTTGGAGAAATGTCCTCTGGTCTGATGAAACAAAATAGAACTCTTTGGCCATAATGACCATCGTTATGTTTGGAGGAAAAAGGGGGAGGCTTGCAAGCTGAAGAACACCATCCTAACCGTGAAGCACGGGGGTGGCAGCGTCATGTTGTGGGGGTGCTTTGCTGCAGGAGGGACTGGTGTACTTCACAAAGTAGATGGCGTCATGAGGAAGGAAAATTACGTGGATATATTGAAGCAACATCTCAAGACATCAGTCAGGAAGTTAAATGGGTCTTCCAAATGGACAATGACCCCAAGCATACTTTCAAAGTTGTGGCAAAATGTCTTAAGGACAGCAAAGTCAAGGTATTGGAGTGGCCATCACAAAGCCCTGACCTCAATTCTATAGAAAATGTGTGGGCAGAACTGAAAAAGAAATAAAAGCTGAAATAAATAATTCTCTCTACTATTATTCTGACATTTCACATTAATAAAATAAAGTGGTGATCCTAACTGACCTAAGACAGGGAATGTTTACCAGTTAAGTGAAAGGAATTGTGAAAAACTGAGTTTAAATGTATTTGGCTAAGGTGTATGTAAACTTCCGACTTCAACTGTATCATCCAGTAACACCCTCACCATTGGTGGTTTTCTGGAGTCTGTAGCTGTCAGCCAGGAGTGTGTGGCTTTCACAAGGGCAGTAGTAGTGCTGGACTTTGGGAGGTAGGCATACTGATTCGTGCACTTAGATAAAACTGTTGGCATGAGCATGACGCTCTCATGGACTTTTCCAAGGCATGAAGTTAGAGAGATGGGCCTCCAGTCACTTGTTGTACATGGGTTTGACACTTTAGGTATGGGACACACATTGTCAGTCTTCCAGGCAGCAGGATCAGTCCCCTGCCAGTAGGTGGTGTTAACTATGTGTGTGATGACAGGGGCTAGATCTTCTGTATGTTCTTTTAGTATCCAGGCTGGAATACCATCAGGCCCACACTCTTTCCGTGGGCTGAGTCTGGTCAGAGTTTACTTTATCTGGCCAATGCTGCACTGCTCAACCTGCCTTGTAGGCATGGTGCAGGGGGAAGATGGCAAGAGGTGGGGTGCTTGTCCATGCCTCAGCAAAGAAGAAATAGAGCCACATTGTCATCTTCAATTACCTCCACCTGTATTCTCCCTTTTGATGTTTTCTTTCGTCCCAGTCCTTTGTTAATGAAGTCCCGCCGTTCCTTAGGGTCTTTCTTCTTTAGGTCCTGGATTTCAGTTTTGTAGTTGTTTGTCTTTGCTTCCTTGATAAGCATTTGCACTGTGTTTCTGTATTTTCTCAATTTCATTGTTTTTCTCCATTTCCCCATCTGTTGAAAATCTTCTGTCTTTTTCTGATGGCAGCTTTTATTTGGTCAGTCATCTAGGGGTCCAGTGTTGTTGTTGGCATTTTTCAACACCGATACCGATACTGATTATTGGAGGACCAAAAAAAGCCGATACCAATTAATCGGCTGATTTTGTTTTTTCATTTTATATATATATGTCATTATTACATATATATACATACATATATACAATAGTGAATGAACAATGAACACTTTTATTTTAACTTAATATAATACATAAATAAAATCTATTTAGTCTCAAATAAATAATGAAACATGCTCACTTTGGATCAAATAATGCAAAAACACAGTGTTGGAGAAGAAAGTAAAAGCGCAATATGTGCCATGTAAAAAAGCTAACGTTTAAGTTCCTTGCTCAGAACATGAGAACATATGAAAGCTGGTCGTTCAATATTCCCATTTAAGAAGTTTTAGGTTGTAGTTATTATAGGAATTATGACGCGTTGACTATTTCTCTCTATACCATTTGTATTTCATATACCTTTGACCTATTGGATGTTCTAATCGGCACTTTAGTATTGCCAGCGTAATCTCAGGAGTTGATAGGCTTGAAGTCTAAGAGCTGCTGGCAAATGCAGTAAAGTTTGAATGAATGCTTACGAGCCTGCTGCCGCCTACCACCGCTCATTCACACTGCTCTATCAAATCATAGACTTAATTATAATATAATAAACACAGAAATATGAGCCGTTGGTCATTAATATCGTAAAATCCGGAAACTATAATTTCGAAAAAGAAACGTTTATTCTTTCAGTGATATACGGAACCGCTCCGTATTTTATCTAACGGGTGGCAACCCTAAGTCTAAATATTGCTGTTACATTGCACAACCTTCAACGTTATGTCATAATTATGTAAAATTCTGGCAAATTAGTTTGCAACGAGCCAGGCGGCCCAAATTGTTGCATATACCCTGACTCTGCGTGCAATGAACGCAAGAGAAGTGACACAATTTCCCTAGTTAATATTGCCTGCTAACATTAATTTTTTTAAACTAAATATGCAGGTTTAAAAAAATATACTTCTGTGTATTGATTTTAAGAAAGGCATTGATGTTTATGGTTAGGTACATTCGTGCAACGATTGTGCTTTTTTCGCGAATGCACTTTTGTTAAATCATCACCTGTTTGGCGAAGTAGGCTGTGATTCGATGATAAATTAACAGGCACCACATTGATTATATGCAACGCAGGACAAGCTAGTTAACCTAGTAATATCATCAACCATGTGTAGTTAACTAGTGATTATGTGAAGATTGATTGTTTTTTGTAAGATAAGTTTAATGCTAGCTAGCAACTTACCTTGGCTCCTTGCTGCACTCACGTAACAGGTGGTCAGCCTGCCACGCAGTTTCCTTGTGGAATGCAATGTAATCGGCCATAATCGTCTTCCAAAAATGAGGATTACTGATTGTTTTGAAAACTTGAAATCGGCCCTAATTAATCGGCCATGCCGATTAATTGGTCGACCTCTAGTCTCCACCTTTGCATTGATGCTCTCCACCTCATATATGGCAGACCAATCAGTGCTGGCCATACATCATGCCAAGGCCTCCTTTCTGTTCTGGGTTACCAGACGTCCTTTTTTCCCGCTGCACCTCACTTTTCCCTCCTGATGTTGTGTTTGGGGAGAACAGCTGACATTTGTGATCACTGGATCCGAGAGGAGCAAGTACAGTGGGGGTGTTGTAGTGATTCTTCAGATTTATAATGATCCGATCTAAGATGGAGTCCCCTCTGATCATGTCTTTGACCACTTGTTTCATGTCTGGATGGGAGTTTGTCAGCATCTTGATGGGCAGGTGATTAAAGTCTACACGGGATGGACATCCTGAGGACATCCTGATCACATGGATAGTATTTATGAGATAACACTTCAGCAGAACACTGTGGATTTTCTCATTAGTGGATGGTAGAGTACTCCCACTTCCAGAGTTGAAACTGAGCTGCCGAGTGGTTTAGGACGAAGTTGAAGCCACATATACGGCAGGGGCGGCAGATAGCCTAGTGGTTAGAGGGTTGGGCTAGTAACCGAAAGGTTGCTGTATCGAATCCCCGAGCTGACAAGGTAAAAATCTGTTGTTCTACTCCTGAACAAGGCAGTTAACCCACTGTTCCCTGCTAGGCTGTCATTGTAAATAAGAATTTGTTCTTAACTGACTTGCCTGGTTACATTTAAAATAAACTCCTCTAGGTCAGTTCTTCTCTTTTCCTGAATACTGTGATTTACGTACATAGCTACTCTCATCCCCTCTCTGGACTTGTCATTTCTGAACAGCTGATACTCTTGTACGAAAAGAGATTAATCTGGGATATTTTCGTGGGCCCATGTTTCAGTGACACATCCAGTAACTGCATTTACTGATTGAAGAAGCAGTTCAAATTCATCCACTTTGTTTATCGATGATCCTGAATTACAAACAAGCACATTCAGAGTCTCTGGGGCATTCTGGGACGTATTTTGCGACATCCCATAATTCAGTTAGAGCTCTGCATTGACGTGAGAGATTGTGTTTTCCACGTATATTAGGTCTGTTAATATTGTTAGTATTTTCCTCCTTCTGCCCCGACCAGCTGTTCCCGAAGCACTGAAGTTTGTCTCGGATAAGCAGTGCCAGAGGAGGTGCATGTTTTTTGAAAAATCCGTAGAAAATGTGATGAGTATTCCAGAATGTTTGTACAATCCATCGTTGTCAAAGCCACGCTTAATCAGTTAAAAGAGCAGGAAAAGTATGCAGTGCAATTAAAAAAAAATTAAAACAAACATTTGATACATTGTAACACATGTTACTGTTGACCGGCTGCCTGGAAGCTTCACCATACACCATAATAATGTGTGTGAGTTGTGGTTTATCCCAGCTCTTACAGTCTCAAGTCAGAATTAGACGTTCATCAATGTTTCTCAAACGTAATATTTTGAAGTGTTTAAGGTTAACCTTTCGGCATTAACTCCACATTTTTAAGGTTAGGCATTAACTCACAATTGTAAAGGGTTAAGGTTTGGGATAGGCTTACAACAAAAGTATCAAAAAGAATCTTCTATCGCTGGATTCAAACATGCAACATTTGGCCCTTTGGAATCAGAGGCAGATGCTTACACCCATCCATCCCCGTCCACAACACCCAGCAAAACCTACTTGAAGGTAACAGCGCTCACTGTTGCCCCTAGTGGCTGGTTTACATGTCATCTCCCGACGTCCTCAGACATGGATGGACGTCGAATACTGACTTGTATCACAGGTGACCTGGCTGAGTTTATCATGCAGAGCCGTCTTTTAGTTTATTTTCCAGTTACATTAAACACTTAATGTGGCCCAATGTTGACCTGAATTATGCATAAAAAACAACCTACCATTGTCTCTCCTCAGATTTCTAAATTGAGTAGGTGAGAATGTGACACATGATTATTTCTGAGGAAGAGCTGCTTTAAGCATGAAATCTCTCCCTGTGTTCCATATGTCATATGTAACCTTTCAAAGTAGCCTACCTGTCGCCATAGCTACGGCACAGCTCTACACACGGTTCAATGTATCACAGTTACAGACAATAACATTACTGCTTGATTACGTGTGGTAATGGTAATCACTGGCAGTAATGTCTTTAGATCAACAGTAATAAACTCATTTGGTATTCCAGTAGCTGATTAGCATAGTCAATTTAGCCTTTCTGACACACTAGTCATTGGTCAGGCCATCCGAATGCAAACACACCAGGCTTCAGTAGCTATTGTAAGCCAGCACAGCTCGTATTAACATAGCAGATTCAGTATTAGCCTAGCGTAGTCCAAATGGTCTCAGAGCCTGTTTCTGTTAGCATAGCACGGTGGATATTAGCCAGGATACTGTAAGTTAGTGCTTCGCAACACCTTGATCCTCAGGGAAGCACTGCTAACTTTAGAGTTGTTAATGTATTTATCACCTTTATGTAAACAACATTGACTGACTGGCGCTCCACACGCACACACACTGAAGGAAGCGCACGTACAGGTAACAGCCAAAATAAAGGAAACACCAACATAACGTGTCTTAATAGGGTGCTGGGCCACCATGAACCGACAGAACAGCTTCAATGCGCGTAGATTCTATAAGTGCCTGGAACTAAAGTTCTTTCAATGTTCCTAACCCTTGACTTATTTCACATTTTGTTGTGTTACAGCCTAAATTCAAAATGGATTAAATAAATGTTTTTTTCTCAACCATCTACACACCCATAATGACAAAGTGAAAACATGTTTTTAGAAATTTTTGCCAATTTATTGAAAATGAAATACAGAAATATCTCATTTACATACAGTACCAGTCAAAAGTTTGGACACACCTACTCCTTCCAGGGGTTTTCTTTATTTGTACTATTTTCTACATTGTAGAATAATAGTGAAGACATCAACACTATGAAATAACACATATGGAATCATGTAGTAACCAAAAAGTGTTCTTCAAAGTAGCCACCCTTTGCCTTGATGACAGCTTTGCACACTCTTGGCATTCTCTCAACCAGCTTCATGAGGTAGTCACCTGGAATGCATTTCAATTAACAGGTGTGCCATGTTAAAAGTTCATTTGTGGAATTTCTTTCATTCTTAATGCGTTTGAGCCAATCAGTTGTGTTGTGACAAGTCCATATTCTGGCAAGAACAGCTCAAATAAGCAAATAGAAACGACAGTCCATCATTACTTTAACACATGAAGGTCAGGCAATACATAAAATGTCAACAACTTTGAAAGTTTCTTCAAGTGCAGATGCAAACATCATCAACCGCCATGATGAAACTGGCTCTCATGAGGACCGCCACAGGAATGGAAGACCCAGAATTACCTCTGCTGCAGAGGATAAGTTCATTAGAGTTAACTGCACCTCAGATTGTAGCCCAAATAAATGCTTCACAGAGTTCAAGACACATCTCAACATCAACTGTTCAGAGGAGACTGTGTGAAGCAGGCCTTCATGGTCGGTTTGCTGCAAAGAAACCACTACTAAAAGGACACCAATAAGAAGAGATTTGCTTGGACCAGGTTATTGTTTTGCTAAAAAGTGAATCAATCTCCCAGTGTCTGATGGAAAGCAGACAACCAGGTTTTCCTCTAGGATTTTGCCTGTGCTTAGTTCCGTTCTGTTTATTTTTATCTTGAAAAACTCCCCAGTCCTTAACGATTAAAAGCATACCCATAACATGATGCAGCCACCACTATGCTTGAAAATATGGAGAGTGGTAGTCAGTAATGTCTTGTATTGGATTTGCCCCAAACATGACACTTTGTATTCAGGACATTTCTTTTTGCAGTATTACTTTAGTGCCTTGTTGCAACCAGGATGCATGTTTTGGAATATTTGTATTCTGTACAGGGTTCCTTTTTTCACTCTGTCAATTAGGTTAGTATTGTGGAGTAACTACAATGTTGTTGATCCATCCTCAGTTTTCTCCTATCACCGCCATTAAACTCTGTAACTGTTTTAAAGTCACCATTGGCCTGATGCTGAAATCCCTGAGAGGTTTTCTTCCTCTCGGGCAACTGAGTTAGGAAGGACGCCTGTATCTTTGTAGTGACTAGGTGTAATAGATACACCATCCAAAGTGTAATTAATAACTTCACCATGCTCAAAAGGGATATTAAATGTCTGTTTTTTAATTATATTTTTTACCCATCTACCAGTAGGTGCCCTTCTTTGAGAGGCATTGTAAAACCTCCCGGGTCTTTTGTGGTTGAATCTGTGTTTAAAATTCACTGCTCGACTGAGGTGGGGTACATAAATTAGATAGTCATTCAACTTATTATGTGACTTGTTAAAACCTGTTGGGGCTAGGGGGCAGTATTTTCACGGCCGGATGAAAAACGTACCCAATTTGAACAGGTTACTACTCTGGCCCAGAAACTAGAATATGCATATTATTAATAGATTTGGATAGAAACCACTCTGAAGTTTCTAAAACTGTTTGAATGGTGTCTGTGAGTATAACAGAACTCATATGGCAGGCAAAAACCTGAGAAAAAGTCAAGCAGGAAGTGAAAAATCTGAGGTTGTAGTTTTTTAAGTGATTGCCTTGACTGTACTATACAGTGACTTAGGGTTCATTTTGCACTTCCTAAAGCTTCCACTAGATGTCAACAGTCTTTAGAACGGTGTTTGAAGATTCTATAGTGAATTTGATGGGAATAACAGCCCAAGGAAGTAGGTGTCCCATTATAAGGCATGGGCTCAAGTCACGCGCAATGACTTGGAGCGAGCTGAGTTCATATTCACTCCTAAAGAGAACGGATAGGTCCGGTTGGAATTTTATTCAAGATATATGATAAAAGCAACCTAAAGATTGATTCTATACATCGTTTGACATGTTTCTACAAACTGTAGTATAACTTTTTAGACTTTTCGTCTGGACTAAGTAAGCATGCGCGTTGTGGATTTGGATAGTGAACCTAACGCGCGAACAAAATTGATTATTTGGACATAAATATTAACTTTATCGAATATTTATTGTGGAGCTGGGGTTCCTGGGAGTGCCTTCTGATGAAGATAATCAAAGTTTTATTGACTCCAAGATGTCGGGTTTCTGTTTGCAAGTTGTTAGTGTCATCTGGGCTGTACTCAGATTATTGCAAATTGTGCTTTCGCCGTGAACCTTTTTTGAAATCTGACAAAGCGGTTACATTTAGGAGAAGTGTATCTATAATTCTGTGCATAACACTTCTATATTGATCAAAGTTTATGAGTATTTCTGTAATATGTGTGCTCATTCACCGGAATTATGAGATTTTAGCTGTTTTGAATTTGCCGCTCTGATTTTCCACTGGCTGTTGTCAAAATCAATCCCGTTAACGGGATAAGAACGGGAAGGGGTCCCCTAGAGGTTAAGCAAATTTGTACTCCTGAACTTATATAGGCTTGCCATAACAAAAGGGTTGAATACTTATTGACTCAAGAAATTGTATCTTTTAAGTTTTAATTAGTAAATATCTCTAAAAACACAATTCCACTTTGACATTATGGGGTATTGTGTGTAGGCCAGTGACAAATACATCTCAATTTAATACATTTTAAATTCAGGCTGTAACACAACAAAATGTGTAAAAAATCAAGGGGTGTGAAGACTGTCTGAAGGGATGTGACACCTTTATGTAACGGCTGTTGAATGGAGTAGACCAAGGCGCAGCGTGGTTAGTGCTCATCATAATATTTTAATGGAACACTTTAAACAAAACAAGAAACGAACGACAGCCAAAACAGTTCTGTCAGGTAACAACACTAAACAGAAATTAACCACCTACAAAACCCAAAGGAAAACAGGCTACCTAAGTATGGCTCCCAATCAGCGACAACGATGTACAGCTGTCCCTGATTGAGAGCCATACCAGGCCAAAACAAAGAAATACAAAAACATAGAAAAAGGACATAGAATGCCCACCCTAGTCACACCCTGGCCTAACCAAAATAGAGAACAAAAACCTCTCTATGGCCAGGGTGTGACACTTTATTCCAGTAGAAATTCCATCATTTGGTGTTTTGTTGATGCACCCAATTGAACATACACTATATATACAAAGTATGTGGACACCCCATCAAATTAGTGGATTCTGCTATTTCAGCCACACCCATTGCTGACAGGTAAATAAAATTGAGCACATAGCCGTGCAATCTCCATAGACAAACATTGGCCCCATGTGGCTCAGTTGGTAGAGCATGGTGTTTGCAACGCCAGGGTTGTGGGTTCGATTCCCATAGGGGACCAGTACGTAGAAGAGGAAAAAAAATGTATGAAATGTATGCATTCACTACTGTAAGTCACTCTGGATAAGAGTGTCTGCTAAATGACTAAAATGTAAAAAATGTAATTGGCAGTAGAATGTCCTTACTAAAGAGTTCAATGACTTTCAATGTGGCACCGTCATAAGATGCCACCTTTCCAACAAGTCAGTTCGTCAATTTCTCTCCTGCTAGAGCTACCCCAGTCAACTCTAAGTGCTGTTATTGTGTAATGGAAATGTCTAGGAGCAACAAAGGCTCAGCCGCAAAGTGGTTCAGCTCACAGTACGGGATCATCGAGTGCTGACTCACTACCGACTTTCAGATGGCCTCTGTAAGCAACCTCAGCACAAGAAATGTTAATTGGGAGCTTTATGAAATGGGTTTCCATGGCCGAACAGCCGCTCACAAGCCTAAGGTCACCATGCACAATGCCAAGCGTCGGCTGGAGTGATGTAAAGCTCACCGACTCTGGAGCAGTGGAAACGCGTTCTCTGGCTGTCCGAATCTGGGTTTGACGGATGCCAGGAGACTCTACCTACCCGAATGCATAGTGGCAACTGTATGTTTTGGTGGTGGAGGAATAATGGTCTGGGGCTGTTTTTCATGGTTCGGGCTAGGCCCCTTAGTTCCAGTGAAGGAAAATCTTAACGCTACAGCATACAATGACATTCTAGATGATTCTGTGCTTCCAACTTTTTGGCAACAGTTTGAGGAAGGCCTGGTTCAGCATGACAATGCTCCCGTGCACAAAGTGAGGTCCATACAGAAATGGTTTGTTGAGATTGTTGTGAAAGAACTTGACTGGCCTGCACAGAGCCCTGACGTCAACATTCACCTTTGGGATGAATTGAAATGCCAAATGCGGGCCTAATTGCCCAACATCAGTGTCCAACCTCACTAATGCAATTAAAATGTTAGCTAATGATCTTCAGCCCCTCATCATTTGAGTGACAGCTAGCAAGATGCACATTGACAGTTTCACCATGAAAGAAGGCTGGCCCAGGCCTGCCCATTATCCATTGAGGTTTCAGGGTGTACCTAACGGCTAGGTGAAACAGCAGGGAGAGAGAGGGAGAGAGAGCAATGACATACTGCAGATATCTGCACATATATGATGTAGTAAACCATTTTTGGGGGACCCGTTTTGGCTCTTGAGCGCTACTTTCAAAACGACTGGCTATAAAGTATGCAAATCTTCCTGGAAAGTCTCTTTACGATAATGCTGGGTTTGATGGAATGTGGTGTTTGTGTCTGTTTGTGTCTGTTTGTGTGAGAGAGAATTCCTTTTTTCACATCCCACCACATCCTGTAAATTGTTTTCTTCATCATGCTAGCTAATTACTTTGCAAATTAAATTCCAATCTGTTGATGCCTTTCTGCTGCTCGTGTAGGGGAGCCAGTTAGTTTTGATTGGCTCCAGGCTCCTCATGGACAGCAATTAGACAGGTATCAGACACCAGCTGAGACATTGTTAGGCAAGGGATAAGAATGATAACAATCTTAAAACATTTAGATAGGAAATATTGTTTTAAATGCCAAGGTCTTTTGACATTTTGAAGACATTACATTTTTTTTGGAACTTTCTATCGGAATGACAACTTGTGTGTGTGTGTGTGTGTGTGTGGTGTGTATTGAGCAAGGTACTTAACCCTAATTGCTTCTGTAAATTGCTCTGGATAAGAGTGTCTGCTAAATTACTAAAGTGTGTGTGTGTGTGTGTGTGTGTGTGTGTGTGTGTGTGTGTGTGTGTGTGTGTGTGTGTGTGTGTGTGTGTGTGTGTGTGTGTGTGTGTGTGTGTGTGTGTGTGTGCTGCTGTGATCACCCTTGAATTGGTGGAGGGTTAATATGTTCTCTTCATAGAGTTGACCCTAACTTTTCCGTCTGCATCATCTGGATCATTTGATGGAATCCTGGATATGTAGAAATATTTGGCACATAACCCAGCCCTAATTGTTAGAAGTGAGTGTTAATGACTGATATAGTTGAAGAGAGGCAGAAACAGACCTAAACGGAGATCTGCAAAGCGAGAGAGATAATGTAGAGAGAGCAGAGAACAAGACAAAAGGACACTTTACATCTTGCTAAGTGCCCTATTTACTCAAATCATCCAATCTGAGTTCTCTCTCTCGTTGTTTAGATCCACGGGGCTTGTTGTTTGAGATTTTGAAATGAGGCATCTAATAATGATGTGCTACGTGCCTCCACTGAAACCAACGCGTAGAAAAACACGGTGGTTACATAAATGCAGCTTTTAGAGAGGTTTCACTGCCCAGTTGTTTTGCGCCCTTGCCAAACCTACAGTAGACACTCATCAAAACCTTACCTTTTGCTATTCACTGTGATGATTTCCTGTTGTAGCGGTTGAATTGTTCTTCTCTGTTTGGTCAGGATGAGAAGAACCAGGTGCTGATGACCAACGCATGGCTACAGCTGGTGAGTAGAAATGGTTGAGTACTGAATGACACCGTGACTCATTATGTTCTCATATGCATATCCCCCATCCCACCAAAAAGGCTGTAACACCATCTCAAATTGATATGCCGCAGGGGTTGTCTGGTAGGACCTCATCCTGTTAGTTGTATATTGAGATGACAATAGTCTGCCCATATTGTCTCTTGAAATACTGCTCCTGTTAAGTTAAAACTGCTAGTTTCTCTTAGCCAATCTGAGCTTGATCCAACATATTGGATTGGACATAGAGCTTAGGTTGCTTATCCCGATGTTTCCTTGGTAATCTGGAGGATACATGCTTATGGAGAGTTGATGAGGTTGGATTTGTGGGAGGGGCATGCGGTCCACCTTGTCTGGTCTCTATCATCGACATGACACAGGACAAGGAGAACAACGCCTCCACTCTCCGCAGTCACTACAAACAGACCTCCGTCCAATTTCCCATCAATTCATTTCTATTTGATTTTTTTTTATCGAGTCATTTACTCCTTTATCGAAGTCTTCCTGACAGGACGTCGGCCTCAATTTTCGAGCCAATCACTCAGCGTGTCACTGCTGTGTGGTTTATGCGACGCTTCCCAGGCGGGCCATGGGAAATACATTTCAATGTCTGTCAACGAGCGTGAATTCATAAGAGACAAGTGCAGTCAAAACCCTTCAGTTGACAGACTGCCGAGACCCACGCTCAGACTGGATCTTTTATCAGAGACAGACTGCCGAGACCCAAGCTCAGACTGGATCTTTTATCAGAGACAGACTGCCCCCCCCCCCCCATGGAACTTGGTGGAAGACAATCTGAATTGTGTCACTTAACTCTACACTTCTTTTCTTGTTTTTATTTTGACCGTCTCTCTGTGTTCTGTCCTCAGTACTGGACTGATGTACCTCTCTGCTGTGGGATTATCTCTGATGTGTATCTCTGTGTTCTGTCCTCAGTACTGGACTGATGTACCTCTCTGCTGTGGGATTATCTCTGATGTGTACCTCTGTGTTCTGTCCTCAGTACTGGACTGATGTACCTCTCTGCTGTGGGATTATCTCTGATGTGTACCTCTGTGTTCTGTCCTCAGTACTGGACTGATGTACCTCTCTGCTGTGGGATTATCTCTGATGTGTACCTCTGTGTTCTGTCCTCAGTACTGGACTGATGTACCTCTCTGCTGTGGGATTATCTCTGATGTGTACCTCTGTTCTGTCCTCAGTACTGGACTGATGTACCTCTCTGCTGTGGGATTATCTCTGATGTGTACCTCTGTGTTCTGTCCTCAGTACTGGACTGATGTACCTCTCTGCTGTGGGATTATCTCTGATGTGTACCTCTGTGTTCTGTCCTCAGTACTGGACTGATGTACCTCTCTGCTGTGGGATTATCTCTGATGTGTATCTCTGTGTTCTGTCCTCAGTACTGGATTGATGTACCTCTCTGCTGTGGGATTATCTCTGATGTGTATCTCTGTGTTCTGTCCTCAGTACTGGACTGATGTACCTCTCTGCTGTGGGATTATCTCTGATGTGTATCTCTGTGTTCTGTCCTCAGTACTGGACTGATGTACCTCTCTGCTGTGGGATTATCTCTGATGTGTACCTCTGTGTTCTGTCCTCAGTACTGGACTGATGTACCTCTCTGCTGTGGGATTATCTCTGATGTGTATCTCTGTGTTCTGTCCTCAGTACTGGACTGATGTACCTCTCTGCTGTGGGATTATCTCTGATGTGTATCTCTGTGTTCTGTCCTCAGTACTGGACTGATGTACCTCTCTGCTGTGGGATTATCTCTGATGTGTATCTCTGTGTTCTGTCCTCAGTACTGGACTGATGTACCTCTCTGCTGTGGGATTATCTCTGATGTGTATCTCTGTGTTCTGTCCTCAGTACTGGACTGATGTACCTCTCTGCTGTGGGATTATCTCTGATGTGTATCTCTGTGTTCTGTCCTCAGTACTGGACTGATGTACCTCTCTGCTGTGGGATTATCTCTGATGTGTATCTCTGTGTTCTGTCCTCAGTACTGGACTGATGTACCTCTCTGCTGTGGGATTATCTCTGATGTGTATCTCTGTGTTCTGTCCTCAGTACTGGACTGATGTACCTCTCTGCTGTGGGATTATCTCTGATGTGTACCTCTGTGTTCTGTCCTCAGTACTGGACTGATGTGTACCTGAGCTGGAATCCAGAGAACTACCCCGGGGTTCAGAACCTACGTTTCCCCTCCAGCCAGATCTGGACCCCTGACATCCTCCTCTACAACAGGTGTGTTCCCACAACCCCCATCCTCTCCCATGATACTCCTCTCCTCCCACAACCCCCCCCTCACCTCCCATCACCGTCCTCTCTCCATTAATCCTCTCCTCCCACAACCCCCCCCACCTCCCATCACCGTCCTCTCTCCATTAATCCTCTCCTCCCATCATCCTCATCTCCTCCCACAACCCCCTCACCTCCCACAACTTAGTGATGACAGTCATTTATGATTGATCCTTTCTTTGGATGGCTTTAGAGCTGAGATTTGGTTCATAAACCAACAGCAGCGGAGCATCTGTGACCTGGCATCAGCCAGCCTGGAGGGACGGGACCTGAATGTGAAATATGTTTACGGCCGTGTTTAGTTTGGAAGTCTCCCGAAGTGTGTGTGTATCTCTGTGTATGTGAGAGTTAGCATTGAGATGCAGTTGGGTATATGGGTTTTTAGACGTGCACTGTGTTTGGAATCAGGTCGGGTTTATACTGTCTCCTCTCTCTGTTCTTAACCCCCTTCTCCTGTTATTGGGAAAAGCTTACAGCGATGGTATCTACTCATTCACTTTGCCATGTATGGCAAAACACAAGTAAATGCACTGGCTAGACATGTGAGAAAGATAAATATATGGAGAGAGGTAGGCACACAGAGAAGTGAAGGAAGTTCTGTCCTTTTTTTTAAGAGGTTTCATTCTTAATTATAAACTGGGTGGTTCAAGCCCTGACTGCTGATTGGCTGACAGCTGTGGTATATCAGACCGTATACCACGGGTATGACAAAACATTTATTTTTACTGTTCTAATTACGTTGGAAACCAGCAACTACTACTACTACTGCTAGTACTACTACTACTGCTACTACTACTACTGCTAGTACTACTGCTGCTGCTACTACTAGTACTACTACTACTACTGCTAGTACTACTACTGCTAGTACTACTACTACTACTAGTACTACTACTGCTAGTACTACTGCTGCTACTACTACTACTGCTAGTACTACTACTACTCCTACTGCTACTGCTAGTACTGCTACTACTGCTACTGCCAGTACTACTACTACTGCTGCTACTGCTACTACTACTACTACTACTACTAGTACTACTACTTTTACAGATCTGCCCAGCCACGCAATTAATTCACTTGATCTCCACTGTAAAAAGCGCCTAGACATGATCTCCGACATTTGCAACATTTTTGCAATATTGAAATTTGATCTCCACAGTCTCCCAAATTAATGAATGTGTCGGCAGAGGAGAGAGGAATGCAGCTTTTCTCAGCCAGTGGAAATCACCAATCAGCATCAAACCACGTCACAGCCATGATAAAAATGTCCTAACATATGGACTTGAGTGTATTATTGCTTAATTACAATCTCCATGCGCGTACACACCACACACACACACAACACCACACCATCACATGATCAAAGGATTAAGGAGAGAAACAATGGGTATTTAATCCTGATTTTAAAAGCACTGCTGCATTTGGAAAATGGATTACTTCTCTCCCCATCTGAACCCTCTTCTCTTCACCTAACCTGCTTCACTCCTCACCACGTCCAAAAAGGTCAAAGGTCCCAGGAAACATACTTTTCATTCATGTAAAATGCGTCTGTTCTCTTCTATTCTTCGCAATAAAATAAACATGCTCTCACAATTCTTTGGCATGCCCTCGTTTACGACGCTATAAAAAAGTTACGTGACGGTTAGGGTCATTGGTTTGGGTCATGTGACGTAAACATCACAGACGTTGACAAATTTCAGCACAAGAGCAAAGTTAACCTTGTAGATCATGCCACGACCCTCTAATATAATGGAGCTGCTGAGGAGAACCAGTTTCAGAGTGTTGCTGAGGTTTGTTTAGCTGCCCCAAAAGGCAAGTTCAAATTTGCAAGTCTGCTTCAATGATATCGACACACACTGACACAGCAGACTTTCGTGACATAACATACGCCATTAAACCGTTCGTCATGAACGCGTAAGCAATCACACGCTAGTCTGACAGCGGTGTACAGCAGAGGAACCCAGTCTCATTAGCATGCTTTTGAGATGAGCAAACGCAATAATGAATGCATTCACTTCTATTGCGTTTGATTAACGAGAGCCTTAATGAGTCAGTTCAATACATCCCATGTATCTCATCAAAAGACCATTTCAGTACGGAGGGTTGTATAGGCACGCACAATGGAAGGATCAACAGCATGTGACAGATTATGCGTTCTTTTTCTGCATTCCATTTCATTCATTTCCCCCTCTGAACGATCCTTTCGTATCTCAGTCTGTCTGGTATTCAGCCGCCGAGGGCCGGGGGATGAGAGGGACGTCGAACACATCTCTGATTGCTGTTTGTTTGTGACTCAGCGCTTAGCAGGATTAGATTTCAATGTGCTTGATTCCATTGATAAATTGCCGTGAAGGAATCCTTAATAGTAACTTGCTTCGTAAACACTATGTGCTGAATGTAATCGCCTGGGAGGTGTGAAAGGCTATATGTTACTGTATTCCACAAAAACAATTCAAACATGACACGTATAGATAATCATAGGAAACGGTACATTCACACTGAGCATTGTACACACACACATTTTATTATGGTATTGTACTATGGTACAAATACTATAGTATTCACTGTAGTGTTTTTGTGGACTAAAGTAGTATTTACAGTTTAGTATAGTAAAAATACTGTGGATATACTATAGTAATTACTGTAGTGTTTTTGCGGACTGTAGTTTACTGTAGTGTTTGTTTGCGGACCTTACTGTAGTTTACTGTAGTGTTTTTGCGGACCTTACTGTAGTTTACTGTAGTGTTTGTTTGCGGACATTACTGTAGTTTACTGTAGTGTTTGTTTGCGGACATTACTGTAGTGTTCACTGTAGTGTTTTTGCGGCCTGTAGTATACTGTTGTATTTACTATAGTGTTCTACAACATTCTATAGTAAGTACTACACATGATCGAGGGATATTAGTGAGTAGTATAGTATTCTACAGTACACTACAGTTTACTACATAATTCTATAGTAAGTACTGTAGTACTCTATAGTAAACAGTAGTATTTTTTCATGTGGGCACTGACAATTCTACAGTTACAAGTACACATATCTCACGCCATAACCTTGTGTAGACGTGGATCAGCACCAGACAGACTTTAATCACCATTAGATCAGTTACTACATGACCATCTCCCTTGTTAGAGATGGACAGGGAAAAGTCAATGTTTTCATTTCCCTGCTGATCGATCAGACCAAGGACATCCAACTCAAGGAGCCAGACGGGACATGCACACGCCGTGCAGTAGAGATCATAACAATAACATCACTGCACCCGTCTTCATACCACTAGCAACCAACTATAGTGCACACATAGCCCAGATATACTGTAACACAGTTACACCGCAGGACATTGAGTAGCACTGCCTATTACAATCATATATATTAGGGATGTGTTGACAAATTGCCATTCTAATTTAGTGGGGCTGATCGTCTCCCATGCTATCTGCAATAATAAACGGAGGTGTTTGTACCTGTCTGTCCAGATCTCCTATAAAACTCAAATGACTTCAGACAGGCAGCCATCCACAGGAGATAGTTGGAAGTGTTAGCTGCCATCTGCGTGTCTCAACTGCATAGACCTGTGTGTGTGTGTGTGTGTGTGTGTGTGTGTGTGTGTGTGTGTGTGTGTGTGTGTGTGTGTGTGTGTGTGTGTCTCTAGCCTTGGCAGAGCATACTCTCAAATAAATTGTAGTCATTTAGCAGACTCTCTTATCCAGAGTGACTTACAGGAGCAATTAGGGTTAAGTGCTTTGCTGAAGGGCACATCCCCAGATTTTTCACCTCGAACTTTCGGTGGTCGGCCCAGCGCTCTTAACCGCAAGGCTACCTGCCGCTGTGACTATGACAGCAATGTGAGCGGACACATTCCGTTTAAAAAAGAGCGCGATAATCACTCTCTCGCTCTCTCTCTTCAAATCACATTTTATTTGTCACATGCGCCGAATACAAGAGGTGTAGACCTTACTGTGAAATGCTTACTTACAAACCCTTAACCGACAATGCAGTTTTAAGAAAATAGAGTTAACATTTTTTTTTACCCCCCCCTTCCTTCTCTGTACTGAGTATTGTGTGTATGTGTATTCATACTGGGAACGTATGGAGATGAGGCTCACATTATCATTACACTGATGTTCAGTGTGATAGGCATGCAGAGATAGAGAGGGACATATCCCCACTCCAACTCATCAGGCCCCTGGGGCTGTCTCCCTGTATGCCTGATCCTAATGATCTAGGAGCAGGGAAGGCATATCCAGAATAATGTGCTTGGATAACTTCTACTCTGTTTCAGTGGCATTAGCCATACTATTCCCACAGCTGCTGGAGAGAGCAGTAACATAGAACCCTGGCTGGACCTCCAAAGAGAATGTTCTCTTCTTCTTCTTCTCTCTTCCTCTCGGGGCAGACTGGACTGACTGTCTCTTCTGCCCTCTGGTTGGATGTTCCTTTCCATATCTCTTACTTCTCTCTTGCTTTCTCTGTGTGTCTTTCATTGGGTTTAATCTCTCTCTCTCTGTCTCTCTCCCTGAGCTTCTCCATCTCATTACCACGCGTGCGTGGAGGTGCAGAATGAGGTGTTGAGTAAGTGGAGAAGACAGCGAGGTGACTCACGTCCCCTGGTTGCAGCAACCTGTCACTACCTCCGTTGTTTGTCTGATCTCTGTGTGTCGCCAGAATGCTTTTTCCCCTTTCACTGTGCTCACATGTCTAGGACACATGTCTAGGGCTTCTCTCTCTCTCTCTCTCTCTCTCTCTCTGTGTGTGTGTGTGATTTAAAACCCCGCTCTATGTCCCTTCTCTCAGGGGTATCACCTGTCCCATTGTGTGTTAACGCGCTTCTTTCTTTGGGGTGTGTTTTGTCAGTTTCTGGGTTTATGTTCATGTGTTGTTTGATGTTCCCTGTTTTGTGTTCGGATTGCATGTGTGTGTGTGTGTGTGTGTGTGTGTGTGTGTGTGTGTGTGTGTGTGTGTGTGTGTGTGTGTGTGTGTGTGTGTGTGTGTGTGTGTATGTGTGTACATGCGCTCTCTGGCACACACACTAGCTGATATGCGTGCTGATTGCAGTGGAACGCGGGCAGAAGCTTTCTGACACAATGAAGCAGAGTTCTGAATAATTCAATGAGCCAGGGACGGCAGCGACACACACAGCCCCAACAGCCCTGCCCCACAACACAGACACATACACACATACACAGACACACACGTCTCCTGCCCGACCAGCACAGATAACACACTGACACGAAACGAGAAATTGATGACGCTACTAAACTCTGAAAAGGTAGATCATTCAACCTACTGAGTGGAACAGGAAGGAGAGATAGGGAGACGAGGGTAATCAGTAAATCCTCTCTCAGGCTTGGGCCTGTCACCGCGCTGAGTGAGTGTGTAAACCTGAGGACTGCGTTCCCAGGCGCGTCTACGTTATCGCTTGGGGTGTCTCGTGGTTGTCTGGGGGATAAGTGGTCGTTGATAGGGGTCTGAATAGAACTGTCAGATGCCTTAATGGGTTTCCACTGCTGGGGTCCACTGCTGGGGATGGACCCCTGACAGAAGGGGAAGGGAGGGTGGGCCCCATAGGACCCGCAGTGTGTGTTTTGGTTTCTGATACTGTGCTACTTGTGCTACCTGTGCTAGTGACATTGTGGATGTATTTTCGTGTGTCTGATCATATCTGATAATGGTTCATTCACACAGGTAAGATTCTACACCCAGTCGCTCCAACTTCAACCCCAGTCCCAGTCCCACCTAATCACTGGATCCATCCCCCAGCCCTAACCCTAGCTTCATGTCCTCATCCTGGTTCAACCCTAACCCTAGCTTCATGTCCTCATCCTGGTTCAACCCTAACCCCTAGACTCAACCCTAACCCTAGCTTCATGTCCTCATCCTGGTTCAAACCTAACCCCTAGACTCAACCCTAACCCTAGCTTCATGTCCACATCCTGGTTCAACCCTAACCCCTAGACTCAACCCTAACCCTAGCTTCATGTCCTCATCCTGGTTCAACCCTAACCCCTAGACTCAACCCTAACTCTAGCTTCATGTCCTCATCCTGGTTCAACCCTAACCCCTAGACTCAACCCTAACTCTAGCTTCATGTCCTCATCCTGGTTCAACCCTAACCCCTAGACTCAACCCTAACTCTAGCTTCATGTCCACATCCTGGTTCAACCCTAACTCTAGCTTCATGTCCACATCCTGGTTCAACCCTAACCCCTAGACTCAACCCTAACTCTAGCTTCATGTCCTCATCCTGGTTCAACCCTAACCCCTAGACTCAACCCTAACTCTAGCTTCATGTCCTCATCCTGGTTCAACCCTAACCCCTAGACTCAACCCTAACTCTAGCTTCATGTCCTCATCCTGGTTCAACCCTAACCCCTAGACTCAACCCTAACTCTAGCTTCATGTCCTCATCCTGGTTCAACCCTAACCCCTAGACTCAACCCTAACTCTAGCTTCATGTCCTCATCCTGGTTCAACCCTAACCCCTAGACTCAACCCTAACCCTAGCTTCATGTCCTCATCCTGGTTCAACCCTAACCCCTAGACTCAACCCTAACTCTAGCTTCATGTCCTCATCCTGGTTCAACCCTAACCCCTAGACTCAACCCTAACTCTAGCTTCATGTCCTCATCCTGGTTCAACCCTAACCCCTAGACTCAACCCTAACTCTAGCTTCATGTCCTCATCCTGGTTCAACCCTAACCCCTAGACTCAACCCTAACTCTAGCTTCATGTCCTCATCCTGGTTCAACCCTAACCCCTAGACTCAACCCTAACTCTAGCTTCATGTCCTCATCCTGGTTCAACCCTAACCCCTAGACTCAACCCTAACTCTAGCTTCATGTCCTCATCCTGGTTCAACCCTAACCCTAGCTTCATGTCCACATCCTGGTTCAACCCTAACCCCTAGACTCAACCCTAACCCTAGCTTCATGTCCTCATCCTGGTTCAACCCTAACCCCTAGACTCAACCCTAACCCTAGCTTCATGTCCTCATCCTGGTTCAACCCTAACCCTAGCTTCATGTCCTCATCCTGGTTCAACCCTAACCCCTAGACTCAACCCTAACCCTAGCTTCATGTCCACATCCTGGTTCAACCCTAACCCCTAGACTCAACCCTAACTCTAGCTTCATGTCCTCATCCTGGTTCAACCCTAACCCCTAGACTCAACCCTAACTCTAGCTTCATGTCCTCATCCTGGTTCAACCCTAACCCCTAGACTCAACCCTAACTCTAGCTTCATGTCCTCATCCTGGTTCAACCCTAACCCCTAGACTCAACCCTAACTCTAGCTTCATGTCCTCATCCTGGTTCAACCCTAACCCCTAGACTCAACCCTAACTCTAGCTTCATGTCCTCATCCTGGTTCAACCCTAACCCTAGACTCAACCCTAACCCTAGCTTCATGTCCACATCCTGGTTCAACCCTAACCCCTAGACTCAACCCTAACTCTAGCTTCATGTCCTCATCCTGGTTCAACCCTAACCCCTAGACTCAAACCTAACCCTAGCTTCATGTCCACATCCTGGTTCAACCCTAACCCCTAGACTCAACCCTAACCCTAGCTTCATGTCCACATCCTGGTTCAACCCTAACCCCTAGACTCAACCCTAACTCTAGCTTCATGTCCTCATCCTGGTTCAACCCTAACCCCTAGACTCAACCCTAACTCTAGCTTCATGTCCTCATCCTGGTTCAACCCTAACCCCTAGACTCAACCCTAACTCTAGCTTCATGTCCTCATCCTGGTTCAACCCTAACCCCTAGACTCAACCCTAACTCTAGCTTCATGTCCTCATCCTGGTTCAACCCTAACCCTAGCTTCATGTCCACATCCTGGTTCAACCCTAACCCCTAGACTCAACCCTAACTCTAGCTTCATGTCCTCATCCTGGTTCAACCCTAACCCTAGCTTCATGTCCACATCCTGGTTCAACCCTAACCCCTAGACTCAACCCTAACCCTAGCTTCATGTCCACATCCTGGTTCAACCCTAACCCCTAGACTCAACCCTAACCCTAGCTTCATGTCCTCATCCTGGTTCAACCCTAACCCCTAGACTCAACCCTAACCCTAGCTTCATGTCCTCATCCTGGTTCAACCCTAACCCCTAGACTCAACCCTAACCCTAGCTTCATGTCCTCATCCTGGTTCAACCCTAACCCCTAGACTCAACCCTAACTCTAGCTTCATGTCCTCATCCTGGTTCAACCCTAACCCCTAGACTCAACCCTAACTCTAGCTTCATGTCCTCATCCTGGTTCAACCCTAACCCCTAGACTCAACCCTAACTCTAGCTTCATGTCCTCATCCTGGTTCAACCCTAACCCCTAGACTCAACCCTAACCCTAGCTTCATGTCCTCATCCTGGTTCAACCCTAACCCCTAGACTCAACCCTAACTCTAGCTTCATGTCCTCATCCTGGTTCAACCCTAACCCCTAGACTCAACCCTAACTCTAGCTTCATGTCCTCATCCTGGTTCAACCCTAACCCTAGACTCAACCCTAACCCTAGCTTCATGTCCTCATCCTGGTTCAACCCTAACCCCTAGACTCAACCCTAACTCTAGCTTCATGTCCACATCCTGGTTCAACCCTAACTCTAGCTTCATGTCCTCATCCTGGTTCAACCCTAACCCCTAGACTCAACCCTAACTCTAGCTTCATGTCCTCATCCTGGTTCAACCCTAACCCCTAGACTCAACCCTAACTCTAGCTTCATGTCCTCATCCTGGTTCAACCCTAACCCTAGCTTCATGTCCTCATCCTGGTTCAACCCTAACCCTAGACTCAACCCTAACCCTAGCTTCATGTCCTCATCCTGGTTCAACCCTAACCCTAGCTTCATGTCCTCATCCTGGTTCAACTCTAACTCTAGCTTCATGTCCACATCCTGGTTCAACCCTAACCCTAGACTCAACCCTAATCCTAGCTTCATGTCCACATCCTGGTTCAACTCTAACTCTAGCTTCATGTCCACATCCTGGTTCAACCCTAACCCTAGACTCAACCCTAATCCTAGCTTCATGTCCACATCCTGGTTCAACCCTAACCCCTAGACTCAAACCTAACTCTAGCTTCATGTCCACATCCTGGTTCAACCCTAACTCTAGCTTCATGTACTCATCCTGGTTCAACCCTAACCCCTAGACTCAATCCTAACCCTAGCTTCATGTCCTCATCCTGGTTCAACCCTAACCCCTAGACTCAACCCTAACCCTAGCTTCATGTCCTCATCCTGGTTCAACCCTAACCCCTAGACTCAACCCTAACTCTAGCTTCATGTCCTCATCCTGGTTCAACCCTAACCCCTAGACTCAACCCTAACTCTAGCTTCATGTCCTCATCCTGGTTCAACCCTAACCCCTAGACTCAACCCTAACCCTAGCTTCATGTCCTCATCCTGGTTCAACCCTAACCCCTAGACTCAACCCTAACCCTAGCTTCATGTCCTCATCCTGGTTCAACCCTAACCCTAGCTTCATGTCCACATCCTGGTTCAACCCTAACCCCTAGACTCAAACCTAACCCTAGCTTCATGTCCTCATCCTGGTTCAACCCTAACCCCTAGACTCAACCCTAACTCTAGCTTCATGTCCTCATCCTGGTTCAACCCTAACCCCTAGACTCAACCCTAACTCTAGCTTCATGTCCTCATCCTGGTTCAACCCTAACCCTAGCTTCATGTCCTCATCCTGGTTCAACTCTAACTCTAGCTTCATGTCCACATCCTGGTTCAACCCTAACCCCTAGACTCAATCCTAACCCTAGCTTCATGTCCACATCCTGGTTCAACCCTAACCCTAGCTTCATGTCCTCATCCTGGTTCAACCCTAACCCCTAGACTCAACCCTAACTCTAGCTTCATGTCCTCATCCTGGTTCAACCCTAACCCCTAGACTCAACCCTAACTCTAGCTTCATGTCCTCATCCTGGTTCAACCCTAACCCTAGACTCAACCCTAACCCTAGCTTCATGTCCTCATCCTGGTTCAACCCTAACCCCTAGACTCAACCCTAACTCTAGCTTCATGTCCACATCCTGGTTCAACCCTAACTCTAGCTT
Organism: Salmo trutta; assembly: GCF_901001165.1. Classification (NCBI taxonomy): domain Eukaryota; kingdom Metazoa; phylum Chordata; class Actinopteri; order Salmoniformes; family Salmonidae; genus Salmo; species Salmo trutta. The sequence goes on from NC_042969.1 coordinate 12,094,620, forward strand.
CATGTCCTCATCCTGGTTCAACCCTAACCCCTAGACTCAACCCTAACTCTAGCTTCATGTCCTCATCCTGGTTCAACCCTAACCCCTAGACTCAACCCTAACTCTAGCTTCATGTCCTCATCCTGGTTCAACCCTAACCCTAGCTTCATGTCCTCATCCTGGTTCAACCCTAACCCTAGACTCAACCCTAACCCTAGCTTCATGTCCTCATCCTGGTTCAACCCTAACCCTAGCTTCATGTCCTCATCCTGGTTCAACTCTAACTCTAGCTTCATGTCCACATCCTGGTTCAACCCTAACCCTAGACTCAACCCTAATCCTAGCTTCATGTCCACATCCTGGTTCAACTCTAACTCTAGCTTCATGTCCACATCCTGGTTCAACCCTAACCCTAGACTCAACCCTAATCCTAGCTTCATGTCCACATCCTGGTTCAACCCTAACCCCTAGACTCAAACCTAACTCTAGCTTCATGTCCACATCCTGGTTCAACCCTAACTCTAGCTTCATGTACTCATCCTGGTTCAACCCTAACCCCTAGACTCAATCCTAACCCTAGCTTCATGTCCTCATCCTGGTTCAACCCTAACCCCTAGACTCAACCCTAACCCTAGCTTCATGTCCTCATCCTGGTTCAACCCTAACCCCTAGACTCAACCCTAACTCTAGCTTCATGTCCTCATCCTGGTTCAACCCTAACCCCTAGACTCAACCCTAACTCTAGCTTCATGTCCTCATCCTGGTTCAACCCTAACCCCTAGACTCAACCCTAACCCTAGCTTCATGTCCTCATCCTGGTTCAACCCTAACCCCTAGACTCAACCCTAACCCTAGCTTCATGTCCTCATCCTGGTTCAACCCTAACCCTAGCTTCATGTCCACATCCTGGTTCAACCCTAACCCCTAGACTCAAACCTAACCCTAGCTTCATGTCCTCATCCTGGTTCAACCCTAACCCCTAGACTCAACCCTAACTCTAGCTTCATGTCCTCATCCTGGTTCAACCCTAACCCCTAGACTCAACCCTAACTCTAGCTTCATGTCCTCATCCTGGTTCAACCCTAACCCTAGCTTCATGTCCTCATCCTGGTTCAACTCTAACTCTAGCTTCATGTCCACATCCTGGTTCAACCCTAACCCCTAGACTCAATCCTAACCCTAGCTTCATGTCCACATCCTGGTTCAACCCTAACCCTAGCTTCATGTCCTCATCCTGGTTCAACCCTAACCCCTAGACTCAACCCTAACCCTAGCTTCATGTCCTCATCCTGGTTCAACCCTAACCCCTAGACTCAACCCTAACCCTAGCTTCATGTCCTCATCCTGGTTCAACCCTAACCCCTAGACTCAACCCTAACTCTAGCTTCATGTCCTCATCCTGGTTCAACCCTAACCCCTAGACTCAACCCTAACTCTAGCTTCATGTCCTCATCCTGGTTCAACCCTAACCCTAGCTTCATGTCCTCATCCTGGTTCAACTCTAACTCTAGCTTCATGTCCACATCCTGGTTCAACCCTAACCCTAGACTCAACCCTAATCCTAGCTTCATGTCCACATCCTGGTTCAACTCTAACTCTAGCTTCATGTCCACATCCTGGTTCAACCCTAACCCTAGACTCAACCCTAACCCTAGCTTCATGTCCACATCCTGGTTCAACCCTAACCCTAGCTTCATGTCCTCATCCTGGTTCAACCCTAACCCCTAGACTCAACCCTAACCCTAGCTTCATGTCCTCATCCTGGTTCAACCCTAACCCCTAGACTCAACCCTAACCCTAGCTTCATGTCCTCATCCTGGTTCAACCCTAACCCCTAGACTCAACCCTAACTCTAGCTTCATGTCCTCATCATGGTTCAACCCTAACCCCTAGACTCAACCCTAACTCTAGCTTCATGTCCTCATCCTGGTTCAACCCTAACCCCTAGACTCAACCCTAACTCTAGCTTCATGTCCTCATCCTGGTTCAACCCTAACCCCTAGACTCAACCCTAAACCTAGCTTCATGTCCTCATCCTGGTTCAACCCTAACCCTAGCTTCATGTCCACATCCTGGTTCAACCCTAACCCCTAGACTCAAACCTAACCCTAGCTTCATGTCCACATCCTGGTTCAACCCTAACCCCTAGACTCAACCCTAACCCTAGCTTCATGTCCACATCCTGGTTCAACCCTAACCCTAGCTTCATGTCCACATGCCGGTTCCATCCTAACCTTAGCCTCAACCCATATCCACATACTGGTTCAATCCTAAACCTAGCTTCATGTCCACATCCTGGTTCAACCCTAACCCCTAAACTCAAGCCTAACCCTAGCTTCATGTCCACATCCCGGTTCAAACTAGCCTCAACCCTAATCCTAGCTTCATGTCCACATCCTGGTTCAACCCCTAACCTCAACCCTAATCCTAGCTTCATGTCCACATCCTGGTTCAACCCCTAACCTCAACCCTAATCCTAGCTTCATGTCCACATCCTGGTTCAACCCCTAGCCTCAACCCTAATCCTAGCTTCATGTCCACATCCTGGTTCAACCCCTAGCCTCAACCCTAATCCTAGCTTCATGTCCACATCCTGGTTCAACCCCTAACCTCAACCCTAATCCTAGCTTCATGTCCACATCCTGGTTCAACCCCTAACCTCAACCCTAATCCTAGCTTCATGTCCACATCCTGGTTCAACCTTAACCCCTAGACTCAAACCTAATCCTAGCTTCATGTCCACACCCTGGTTCAACCCTAACCTCAACTCTAACCCTAGAGCCAGTTTGCACTGTTCTGTGAAGGGAGGGTATTGCGTTGTACGAGATCTTCAGTTTCTTGGCAATTTCTCGCATGGAATAGCCTTCATTTCTCAGAACAAGTATAGACTGACAAATTTCAGAAGAAAGTTCTTTGTTTCTGGCCATTTTGAGCCTGTAATCGAACGCACAAATGCTGATGCTCCAGATACTCAACTAGTCTAAAGAAGGCCAGTTTTATTGCTTCTTTAATCAGGACAACAGTTTTCAGCTGTGCTAACATAATTGCAAAATGGTTTTCTAATGATTAATTAGCCTTATAAAATGATAAAATTGGATTAGCTAACACAACGTGCCATTGGAACAAATGAGGGATGGTTGCTAATAATGGGCCTCTGTACGCCTATGTAGATATTCCATTAAATATCAGCCGTTTCCAGCAACAAAAGTAATTTACAACATTAACAATGTCTACACTGTATTTCTCATCAATTTGATGTTATTTTAATGGACAAAAAATGTGCTTTTCTTTCAAAAACAAGGACATTTAAGTGACCCCAAATGTTTGAACGGTAGTGTATATAATTGAGTTTATAAAGCCGCATACAAACATGGTCTGTTTTTTGTTTTTTTGAATAAGGCAGCTCCAAAATGCAGGTGTTTCAGCCTAGCTCAGTGCTTTCTATGGTGGCAGGGCAAGCCAGCAGAAAATACAGAGCATTGCACCGTGATTGACTCAGTGTTCTGTCACTCATGGGGACGCTAGAAAATTCAAGCCCCTTGGATGCTGCCATAGAGTTACATTAGAACTGCCCATCTAAGAAGGCTCAAGGTCTCCCGAGCTTTCAAGCGCCTCCAGCACACACGCACTGTTGGGGAAAATTGGGGAGAAAAAGGGGTAAAGAAAATATACAAAAATAAAAATAGATTTGCCAGCAATGCCCCTTATAGGACACATCACTGCACTCTATACTCCTCTGTAAACTGGTTATCTCTGTATACCCGTTGCAAGACCCACTGGTTGATGCTTATTTATAAAACCCTCTTAGGCCTCACTCCCCCCTATCTGAGATATCTACTGCAGCCCTCATCCTCCACATACAACACCCGTTCTGCCAGTCACATTCTGTTAAAGCTCCCCAAAGCACACACATCCCAGGGCGCTCGTCTTTTCAGTTTGCTGCAGCTAGCGACAAGAACGAGCTGCAACAAACACTCTAACTGGACAGTTTTATCTCAATCTATTCATTCAAAGACTCAATCATGGACACTCTTACTGACAGTTGTGGCTGCTTTGCGTGATGTATTGTTGTCTCTACCTTCTTGCCCTTTATGCTGTTGTCTGTGTCCAATAATGTTTGTACCACGTTTTGTGCTGCTACCATGTTGTGTTGCTACCATGTTGTTGTCATGTTGTGTTGCTATCATGCTGTGTTGTCATGTGTTGCTGCCATGCTATGTTGTTGTCTTAGGTCTCTCTTTATGTTGTGTTGTCTCTCTTGTCGTGATGTGTGTTTTGTCCTATATTTTTCTTAATTTTTTATTTATTTTTATCCCAGCCCCCGTCCCCGCAGGAGGCCTTTTGCCTTTTGGTAGGCTGTCATTGTAAATAATAATTTGTTCTTAACTGACTTGCCAAGTTAAATAAAGTTTGGCCACACGTAAAATTACGCCAAATCACATATCTACAGTAGCTTTGATTGAACTGGTCATGTCAACATCATACTTTCAAAATCTTAGCTAGCAGTCATCATTATGAATCAAGTCGACATTCTACTGGCAAATCCTTTTTAATCCCTGTCAGAGAAATAATGAAGAGAAATTATAGATAAAACGTATCGGTGCTCATCGGCCATTGGACATAAACATTACACAACAAGTTGGCAATCGCAAATGTTTTGGAAGGAATCAGTGGCTAACTGCAAGCATTGCAAAGCAATCCTGAGCCTGCTATTCAGTGGAGTTGCTGTGTGGTCCCTAGTCTAAGACTAAGGCTCTCTTTTCCTAGTTTAAAATTATAAACGTTCAACATTGGCCATGATATCAATGAAGCATGATTTGTGCCGCGCTCAAAACAAATGTTAACTTGGAGAATGCCAGACGTTGATGACAAAGTTTGATGACAAAATTTGCCCACGAAGGACCGCAGCGCCACATTCCTGTTCAAGTGATCACAGCACAACAAGGTCAGTCCAAAAAGATCTTATGCTGCTGTACAAATGATGTAATATGCCAGGGAGATATGTATACTGTAGCTAAGAAAGTAATACTGAGTGTATGTTGTGTAGTAAGCTGTTAGTAGCCTCATGTGCCTCACCCTAATAATTTGGTCTATTTTCACCTCTTAATTTTGCCTACTGTTCTGACTTGGTGGTGCACATGTAGCCTATAACCTGTTTCAGAGAAATGTCATCATCAAATATTGTAAGAGCTTTCATTGTCTGCTTAAATGCCCCTTTATTTATACTATGGCTCTGACTTTGTATGCAGGGAGAACACTGTAAGAACGGCCCATGCTCTGAATTATTTTGCTGTACATTTCAAAAGTGCTGAACAAATAGTTATATTGACTACGTCCGTCTTACCTCGCTCATTAATGTCTTAATCAAAATCACGGATTGCCTCTTATCCGCTTGTCGTCTCCTTATGCCGTAGTTTGTACATCTCAATTGTCAATAAAAACCACATTTGTTTAAGCAAGTCAGCCATATCAGCAATTGTTTTTTAAACGGCAGTAAATGAGGCTGAATGAACTGTTTCGCTGCCAGATGAGGCTCCATTGATAGCCAGGTGTAGCAGTGGTAAGGTGTTGGGACTGCTGTTGGGACTCTGCTGTTGGGACAGCGTTATGTAGGCCCTAACAGTTTGTGGGCACCGTTTGTCACCGTTATAGTGCAATTAATGTATTGTTTAGTGTTGTGTTGTGGCTTTGTTGGCACGAACCAAGATTTGCCCCACCAAGATTTACATGCTAAAATCACCACTGGTTCGTGTGTGTCACTGTAGATCTGTGTGCGTTACTTACAGGGTGTGTGTGTGTGTGTGTGTGTGTGTGTGTGTGTGTGTGTGTGTGTGTGTGTGTGTGTGTGTGTGTGTCACTGTAGATCTGTGTACGTTACTCACAGGGTGTGTGTGTGTTGACACAGGACAGGTTGTCTGACTGTTTTAGCTTCTCTAACTCGGGCTTTAGCTGACCTCTAAACACATATGTAATATGTTCTACCATAGAAACGTGTGTTTACAACAACCCAGTAGTCAGTAGCAGTGTAACAGCCATAAACAGGCACAGCAGGCGAGCAGATTACTTATGAAGGACGACAGTGGTTTGTTGATTCCCTGACTGTCGCTGCATGTTTAACATCTTATGACATCATCAGCTCACCTGGGCATCACCTCTGGTCCTGTGTTGGCTGGTCCACAGCTAGCCATGCATAACACTTCACTGAACATTACTGTGACAGGTTGGGCTGAGGCAGCAAAGACTCACACGCACCCAGGCACACACACACCATCCCTTTCCCTCTAGACCCGCTTGTCTTTTATCATGCTATACTTAACAGGTAGAATGTCTCTCTCTCTCTCTCTCTCTCTCATACACACATACACTCCGTCTCCTTGTATTCTGTCTTACATATCAAATATATAAGTAATATTTATACATTTTGACATGGATCTGTTGAGATGTTAAAGGTATGCATCTCTCTCCTTCTCCCTACAGTGCTGATGAGAGATTTGATGCCACCTTCCACACCAACGTGCTGGTGAATGCGTCGGGTTACTGCCAGTACATCCCCCCGGGCATCCTGAAGAGTACCTGCTATATCGACGTGCGCTGGTTCCCCTTCGACGTCCAGAAGTGTGACCTAAAGTTTGGCTCGTGGACCCACAACGGCTGGCTGCTGGACCTGCAGATGCTGGACGTGGACACGTCTACCTACATACCGAACGGAGAGTGGGACCTCGTGGGTACGATGTGGTTAATCTCTCTCTCAGCATGTACAGTATGTCCATGCCTCTGTCGCTATCTCTATAGAGGTGGGTGGGAATGGGGTTGTGGGAGAGGGGGTGGGGGTGAGGCTGTTGTTGTGACCCATCTGGGCCAGTGGAGGGTCCCTGAGGGGTGTGTCTGCGTATGGGGGGGGGGTTGTCAGACTGATCCCGATGGCACATTTCATGTTTACTCCACACTGCCAGGGGGGGCGTGTTACTGAGATGAACTCTGCTTAGCAAAAGGAACACGTGTTTGAGAGTGCGTGGAGATCCCCAGCCTGTGTTATGTGTTGCCTATATGTCCTTTGAAATGTGGGGTTCGTACTTGTGTATGTGTGTCAAAGAAAATGTGAACAGTCCATCGTTGAATCAATGTAAATGCAGTGATTTTGAATCCCCCCTGTGTGTTTTTTAATGTGTGTGTGTGTGTCTCCTAGGAGTCCCTGCCAAGCGTAATGAGCTGTACTATGACTGCTGTAAGGAGCCCTACCCTGACGTCACCTTCACCGTCACCATGCGAAGACGAACCCTCTACTACGGTCTCAACCTGCTCATCCCCTGTGTCCTCATCTCTGGCCTGGCCCTGCTGGTCTTTCTGCTGCCCGCCGACTCCGGAGAGAAGATCTCCCTGGGTAAGGAAGGAACGCCGGGAAGCCATCTTGGATTTTTGTCTGTTACGGAGTTCTATCTATACTGGACTTCTGTCGGGTTTATTAATAGATATCGCAGGGTCAGCTGTAATCTCTTCCAATTGGTAACTTTCCTTGAACATATCAGAGAAACTGTCAGTCTAACAAGTCAGTTTAGCCAAGAGGTTATAAGTCTGACAATCTTATCTCGCTCGCTCTACCAGCATTTTGCCGGAGGTACAGCCGACTAGCGCTGTCTAACGCTACTGTACCTGGCAAAAAAAATATGTTATTATAATTTTTTTTACAAATTGATATTTGAAGTCAAAGTATCGATATAATATTGTCCAAAATATTATTGCGATATGTAACTGTATACATATTTCAAATCAAATCAAAGTGAATTTGTCACGTGCGCCGAATACAACAGGTGTAGACCTTACAGTGAAATGCTTACTTACAGGCTCTAATCAATAGTGCAAAAAAGGTATTAGGTGAACAATAGGTAAGTAAAGAAATAAAAACAACAGTAAAAAGACAGGCTATATACAGTAACGAGGCTATATACAGACACCGGTTAGTCAGGCTGATTGAGGTAGTATGTACATGTAGATATGGTTAAAGTGACTATGCATATATGATGAACAGAGAGTAGCAGTAGCGTAAAAGAGGGGTTGGCGTGTGTTGGGTGGCGGGACACAATGCAGATAGCCCTGTTAGCTAATGTGCGGGGGCACTGGTAGGTCGGCCCAGTTGAGGTAGTATGTACATGAATGTATAGTTAAAGTGACTATGCATATATGATAAACAGAGAGTAGCAGCAGCGTAAAAGAGGGGTTGGGGGGGCACACAATGCAAATAATCCGGGTAGCCATTTGATTACCTGTTCAGGAGTGTTATGGCTTGGGGGTAAAAACTGTTGAAGCCTTTTTGTCCTACACTTGGCACTCCAGTACCGCTTGCCATGCGGTAGTAGAGAGAACAGTCTATGACTGGGGTGGCTGGAGTCTTTGACAATTTTTAGGGCCTTCCTCTGACACCGTCAGAGTGTAGAGGTCCTGGATGGCAGGCAGGGCTACCCTCTGTAGTGCCTTGCGGTCAGAGGCTGAGCAATTGCCGTACCAGGCAGTGATGCAACCAGTCAGGATGCTCTTGATGTTGCAGCTGAAGAACCTTTTGAGGATCTCAGGACCCATGCCAAATCTTTTTAGTTTCCTGAGGGGGAATAGGCTTTGTTGTGCCCTCGGCACGACTGTCTTGGTGTGTTTGGACCATTCTAGTTTGTTGTTAATGTGGACACCAAGGAGCTTGAAACTCTCAACCTGCTCCACTACAGCCCCATCGATGAGAATGGGGGCATACTCGGTCCTCCTTTTCCTGTAGTCCACAATCATCTCCTTAGTCTTGGTTACGTTGACGGATAGCTTGTTATTCTGGCACCACCCGGCCAGGTCTCGGACCTCCTCCCTATAGGCTGTATCGTCGTTGTCGGTGATCAGGCCTACCACTGTTGTGTCGTCTGAAAACTTAATGATGGTGTTGGAGTCGTGCCTGGCCATGCAGTTGTGGGTGAACAGGGAGTACAGGAGGGGACTGAGCATGCACCCCTGTGGAGCTCCAGTGTTGAGGATCAGCGTGGCAGATGTGTTGCTACCTAACCTCACCACCTGGGGACGGCCGTCAGGAAGTCCAGGATCCAGTTGCAGAGGGAGGTGTTTAGTCCCAGGATCCTTAGCTTAGTGATGAGCTTTGAGGGCACTATGGTGTTGAACACTGAGCTGTAGTCAATGAATAGCATTCTCACATAAGTGTTCCTTTTGTCCAGGTGGGAAAGGGCAGTGTGGAGTGCAATAGAGATTGCATCATCTGTGGATCTCTTTGGGCGGTATGCAAATTGGAGTGGGTCTAGGGTTTCTGGGATAATGGTGTTGATGTGAGCCATTACCAACCTTTCAAAGCACTTCATGGCTACGGACGTGAGTGCTACGGGTCTGTAGTCATTTAGGCAGGTTGCCTTTGTGTTCTTGGGCAAAGGGACTATGGTGGTCTGCTTGAAACATGTTGGTGGTATTACAGACTCAATCTGGGACATGTTGAAAATGTCAGTGAAGACACCTGCCAGTTGGTCAGCACATGCCCGGAGCACACGTCCTGGTAATCCGTCTGGCCCCGCAGCCTTGTGTATGTTGACCTGTTTAAAGGTCTTACTCACGTCGGCTACGGAGAGCATGATCACACAGTCGTCCGCAACAGCTCATGCATGCCTCAGTTTTGCTTGCCTCGAAGCAAGCATAGAAGTGATTTAGCTCGTCTGGTAAGCTCGTGTCACTGGGCAGCTCACGGCTGTGCTTCCCTTTGTAGTCTGTAATAGTTTGCAAGCCCTGCCACATAAGACAAGCATCGGAGCCGGTGTAGTATGATTCAATCTTAGCCCTATATTGACGCTTTGCCTGTTTGATGGTTCGTCGCAGGGCATAGCAGGATTTCTTGTAAGCTTCCGGGTTAGAGTCCCGCACCTTGAAAGCGGTAGCTCTACCCTTTATCTCAGTGGGAATGTGGCCTGTAATCCATGGCTTCTGGTTGGGGTATGTACGTACAGTCACTGTGGGGACGACGTCCTCGATGCCCTTATTGATAAAGCCAGTGACCGATGTGGTGTACTCCTCAATGCCAATGGAAGAATCCCGGAACATGTTCCAGTCTGTGATAGGAAAACAGTCCTGTAGTTTAGCATCTGCTTCATCTGACCACTTTCTTTAAAGACCGAGTCACTGGTGCTTCCTGCTTTAATTTTTGCTTGTAACCAGGAATCAGGAGAATAGAATTGTGGTCGGATTTACTAAATGGAGGGCGAGGGAGAGCTTTGTATGCATGTCTGTGTGTGGAGTACAGGTGATCTAGAATTGTTTTCCCTCTGGTTGCACATGTGACATGTTGATAGAAATTTGGTAGAACCGATTTAAGTTATTTTCCCCTATCACGAATAGAAATGTGTGTTTACAACAACCCAGTAGTCAGTAGCAGTGTAACAGACATAAACAGGCACAGCAGGCGAGCAGATTACTTATGAAGGACGACAGTGGTTTGTTGATTCCCTGACTGTCGCTGCATGTTTAACATCTTATGACATCATCAGCTCACCTGGGCATCACCTCTGGTCCTGTGTTGGCTGGTCCACAGCTAGCCATGCATAACACTTCACTGAATATTACTGCGACAGGTTGGGCTGAGGCAGCATTCACACACACACACACAGACACACACACACACACACACACACCACCCCTGTCCCTCTAGACCTGCTTGTCTTTTATCATGCTATACTTAACAGGTAGAAGGACTTATTCTTGCTCTCTCTCACTTTCTCTCTCACTTTCTCCCTCGATTTCTCTGTCTCTCTGTCTCTCTGTCTCTCTCTCTCTCTCTCTCTGTCTGTCTTTGTCTCGCTCTATCTCTGCCTCTGTCTCTCTGTCTCTCTCCAGGTATCACGGTCTTGCTCTCTCTAACAGTCTTCATGCTACTGGTTGCTGAGATCATGCCCGCCACCTCAGACTCTGTGCCTCTCATCGGTGGGTTCTGTGTGTGTGTGTGTGTGTGTGTGTGTGTGTGTGTGTGTGTGTGTGTGTGTGTGTGTGTGTTATATACGTTATCCTCTGTCCTCTTATGGTTTGATTGGCTCTGCATTAGTGAGTGTAAAGCCAGAGTGTTTGTATTAATGTGTGTGTGCGCAAATCTTGTGTTAATGTGTATGTTAATACAGTCTGTGATCCTCTGATGGCCTCGCTAGGTTCGACTAGCGGTACATTAATAAGTTATTAATGTCAGTGAGGGCTCAGAACCTATGTACTAGGGTGTCCAATCAAAAACATACAGTACCAGTCAAAAGTTTGGACACACCTACTCATTCAAGGGTTTTTCTTTATTTTTACTATTTTCTACATTGTAGAATAATAGCGAAGACATCAAAACTATGAAATAACACATGAAATAACACATATGTAATCATATTTTTACTATTTTCTACATTGTAGAATAATAGCGAAGACAAACTATGAAATAACACATGAAATAACACATATGTAATCATGTAGTAACCAAACACGTAGTCACCCTTTGCCTTGATGACAGTTTTTCACACTCTTGGCATTCTCTCAACCAGCTTCACCTGGAATGCTTTCCCAACAGTCTTGAAGGAGTTCCCACATATGCTGAGCACTTGTTGGCTGCTTTCCCTTCACTCTGCGGTCCAACTCATCCCAAACCATCTAATTTGGGTTGAGGTCAGGTGATTGTGGAGGCCAGGTCATCTGATGCAGCACTACATCACTCTCCTTGGTTAAATAGCTCTCACACATCCTGGAGGTGTGTTTTGGGTCATTGTCCAGTTGGAAAACAAATGATAGTCCCACTAAGCTCAAACCAGATGGGATGGCGTATCGCTGCAGAATACTGTGGTACCCATGCTGGTTAAGTGTCCATTGAATTATAAATAAATCACAGACAGTGTCACCAGCAAATCACACCTCCTCCTCCATGCTTCACAGTGGGAATCACACATGCGGCGATCATCTGTTCTCCTACTCTGCGTCTCACAAAGACACTGCGATTGGAACCAAAATTGCAAATTTGGATTCATCAGACAAAAGGACAGATTTCCACCGGTCTAATGTCCATTGCTTGTGTTTCTTGGCCCAAGCAAGTCTCTTCTTATTGGTGACCTTTAGTACTGGTTTCTTTGCAGAAGTTCATCCATGAAGGCCTGATTCACACAGTCTCCTCTGAATAGTTGATGTTCAGATGTGTCTGTTACTTGAACTCTTTATTTGGGCTGAGTCTGGTAACTCTAATGAACTTATCCTCTGCAGCAGAGATACCTCTGGGTCTTCCTTTCCTGTGGCAGTCCTCATGAGAGCCAGTTTCATCATTAATTGTCATGTTTAACAATTTGTTGTTTTCATATGTGTACTTATGTGTTATTTCATAGTGAAGACATCAAAACTATTATTCTACAATGTAGAAATACAGAAACGCCCTTGAATGAGTAGGTGTGTCCTAACTTTTGACTGGTACTGTATATTTTGACCAATGGGTAAAGTAATGTTAATTGTGTCGAAATTGAATGGTCCAAACCTCAGGTCTCTATCATAATCCATTCAAAAGTAATTGGAGTTTTTAACGTTGTAGGATGGCCAGAATTAAGGTGACTGGCCAGAGAAAAGGTGGTAAAATAAAAATATCTGGAAAATGTTATCCAGTCAGCTAGGCTGGATTCTGTGCAAGAATGAAGGCTACAGGCTACCTGACAGGCTCATTTTCCCATTGAAAATCTTTATTCTCGGATCCGCCGGACATAAAAGAATATAGAGGTCAGATGGGTATCGATTTAGAGACATGACATGTTATAGTATACGCTTTTCATATACATTTTTCGAAGAACCAGCATATCTCTGTGAAATGTCAAAGGAGCACTGAGCATATACTCTACCAAAGAAAGGAGGACCAAGGCACTCTTCATATCATTCATTAAAAGGCCTTTATTTGTATGGCTTTGTTCAATGGAAACAAAATGTCAAAAATCCAACGGGTTTAGGCTGCATCAGATTTTTTTCACCATTCCACCTAATCCACTCCAGCCATTACTACGAGCCCGTCCTCCCAAATGAATGTGCCACCAGCCTCCTGTGATATGCGTCCAGTATGTCAGTGTCAATCCCCTAATGTTATCATGGAGCGGGATGGTGTTGGAACAGGCTGTCTATGACGATGATACTGTCAACGTTATTAGTAGGCTGTGACGAGCCAGGCTCCCCGTGAGGAGAGGAAGAAGAGCAGGACGGAAGGCTGGAGGGAGGGAGGGAGGGAGGTGAGCAACCTTTAGGCGGCAAGGTTCTGAGAGAGAACTTCAAAGGCTTCAGCTGCTGCGATGAGACACTCGTGATGTGAGGGTAAAACGCTCACTAATTCAGCCATCCCCTCTCTGGTGTGGAGACCTAGGAGGAGTGAGTGTGTGTGTGTGTGTGTGTGTGTGTGTGTGTGTGTGTGTGTGTGTAGACCTATGCAGTTTCTATCAATCTTCCTGCAAAATAGTCCTACATTTGTTTACCATGTAAATATCTGTATTTGTATTAGCACCAGAAACTGTTAGTTGCGGTTAGTTGTGTTTCTGATGTAATCAGTCAGATTTGATGCCATTGACCAGCAGGGAGGCCCAGTACTCAGCGCTCAAAAACGTTGAGGAGTCAAATAAAAATGAATGATACCCGTCTTCGCTATGAACTACACAGCGTGTTTGCCTGCCAGTGAGTTATACTCCAGATGCTGCCTATTCATTTCAGTCTGTTTGTTTTCAGTCTCACTCCTGCTTACTAGAAGGCCACAGTGTTTGCAGGCTTTTGTTCCAGACCAGCACTAACACACCTGATCCGTGAAATCCACATGTTGATGATTAGTCGATTGGTTGAATGTGTTTTTTGGGCCTCGAGACACTGAACCACAGTCAGGGTACTGATGAGGTCCCACTATACCCAAAAAGTGGCAATGTCAGCACCCTCTCTCATCTTCCCCCCCATCCTACCCTTCCCTGCTCCATCTCTGTGTGTCTCACTGTAACACACTCATGTAGTTTTGTGTGTGTGTGAATGTGAAGCTGCTGACAGGCTCCGATGGGGATGGGCTGTGTAGAGTTCTATGTGAAGGGCAGTGTTAGTCAGCACTCTGTAGGTCTGTAGGGGCATCCCTGCACTTCCCACCTCCACTCTGCTGGATTAGACTCTGGCAGGACTGCTATCTGGTGTCTTCATCCAACTCCTCTTCCTTATTAGAATCCAACTCTTCTCCTGGATCCACCTCCTCCTCTTTCTCATGCTTATCTTCGTTTGTGTTCTGCTTCCGTGTTTTCCTCCTCCTCTTTTCTCCTGCTCCCTCTCTTACACTTCACCATACTCTGTCTTCTCTATTTCCTCCTCTATTTCACTCCTCCTCCACTTCCTCTCTTCCCCTCCCTCCCTCCCTCCCTCCCTCCCTCCCTCCCTCCCTCCCTCCCTCTTCCTAAGCCGACTAGGGATAACCCTAACCCCTGATCCCACAGTCGGTCATGTGCACTTTGCCCTGCTAGCATTTCTTCTTGTCTGAACTGTTTAGCAGTTGTTTGCTAACAGAGAGGGGGAGGGGGGTGTGACTGGCCTGGGAGGCAGCTACAGAGCTGAGATATTTGGGGAAGAACAGTGTTGAGTTAACGCTTGAGTGGGGTGAAGCTCCCCTCACATCCCTCCCTCCCTGCCTCCCCCCAGTCCCTCCCCTGAGAGAACCCATTCATGATGTGCCCTCAATGACTCAGCACTAAAGCTCTGTGTTTTTGGCCTTTTCTTCTGTTTTACTGCTGTTATTTTATTGGGTTGCTTGATTTTCCACTGATATACAACGACACATTCAACTGGCGACCTATTCCCTATTTAGTGCACAGCTTTTGCCATGATCAGTGCCATTTGGGACACACAATCTCTTTTTTATTTTGGTCAGTGTCTGTGTCACGTGTGATGTTACTGTGTTAATGTTTGATGTGGTTGTGGCTTTTGTTTTGTAGCTCAGTACTTTGCCAGTACAATGATGATAGTGGGTCTGTCTGTGGTGGTGACTGTTCTGGTCCTGCAGTTCCATCACCACGACCCTCAGGGCGGCAAGATGCCCAGATGGGTGAGTCCCGTTCCCAATCTTCATTGTATCCCTCATCATCATTATCGTTGTTGTCACCATCGTCGCCATTGTGTGTGTGTTTCAGTCTCAACCCCTATTCTCTCTGTCCAGGTCAGGGTAGTGCTGTTGAACTGGTGTGCCTGGTTTCTGCGAATGAAACAGCCAGGTGAGGAGCGCAAACCCGCTGGCTACCAGTACCGCCATCCTCCCCAGCAACATTCCAGCGCCAGCTCCATCGAGATGGGACCTATGGGCACCGTGACGGGCATCACCCCGCCCCTCTCCCAGGCCCCCTGCCCCACTGGCACTTCCAATGGCAGCATGAGCCTCTACTTCAGCTACAATGCTGTGGAGAGCCCCCGCTGTCTCCCCTCCAGCGACTCAGGCGTGGCGTCGGGGGGACTGGCCCAAGGGACCCCCTGCGAGGAGGCTGAGCCCCCAGGGGGAGGTGCTGGAAGAGGGAGAGGAGGTGGTGGAGGAGGAGGGGGGTTGATCTTTACTCCTCCGGAAGTCTTTCAGATCCTGGAGGAGGTGTCGTATATCGCCCAGCGCTTCAGGGACCAGGATGAGGAAGTTGCGATCTGCAGCGAGTGGAAGTTTGCTGCTGCCGTGGTGGACAGGCTGTGTCTGGTGGCCTTCACTCTGTTCTCCATCATCGGCACCTTCACCATCCTCATGTCTGCTCCCAACTTCTTGGAGGCCGTCACCAAGGACTATCTAAAGAAGTAGTGTCAATGTATTTAACCGTATAGGCCAGTTTCCCCAGACACAGATTAAGCCTAGGCCTGGACTAAGAACCACTTTCAATGGAGAATCTCCATTCAGCATGCTTTGTAGTACAGGACTAGGCCAATGCTGTGTACGGGAAACAAGCCTTACATGTTCTATCCAGATTACTCTGGAGTATATTTGAGAAAATCGATTTTAATGTAAATAGATGTACACTGAACATGTATCAATGAAAGGGTTCTCCATAGTCCCTCTCCTCTGCTTAGATCCAGCTTAACTGAGGTTGTTCCTGTTTGTTGCCTTGCCATCCAGATATCTCATTATAATATCAACTCGACCTTTGAACTTTGGATTCCTGGGCATGCATTCTACGACCTTTAGAACATTACTGGACATTCTGGACTTTGTGACATTATGTAGCATTGTTAAAGTAACTGTGTAAATACAGAGATGTTTCACTGTGGCTATGACCTTATCGTATTCGAACCATTTTACTTTCACTATATTATAAGTTTGCGTACTGTACGTACACACCGTTTACTTTTTGCTTGTCGATTCTAAATAGCAGCTAACTTTGTCACGGGTGTAGAAGTAGTTAGGTGTTCTCTAGGTCCGCAAATGACGTCATTAACTCTGACATTGACTGTGCCACTCTGTGATAACATTGAATGATTTGTGACGTCATGATGTAAGACTCACATGTACATTAGAAGAGGACTCAACCTGCAACAGCCTTCAACAACCTGCAGAAACCTGCAACAACAGGAGCTATGGAAACAAACCACTGGACAAAGACATGACCATGCGACTATCAGTGGATACTGAACTACTGCACCGGCTGCTAGGCGGATGAAACTCCTGCTGAGATGGAGGCTGTCCTAATATAAAAGGTTGGCAGGTAGCCTAGCGGTTAAGAGTGTTGGGCCAGTAACCGAAAGGTTGCTGGTTCGAATCCCCGAGCTGACTAGGTGAAACATCTGTCAATGTTCCCTCTGGACAAGAGCGTCTGTTAAATGACTAAAATGTAGTATTGACACCGTAATGCCCCCATACATCAGATAACTACAATAGATACATGTAGTATTAGTAATTGCAATCACTTGATATGAAATGTGTTGTATATAGGGGAATGGATATAGTGGTCTTACATTAACATGGAGGATGTCTGTCTCGTGATGACCTCATAGAGGTTACTATGACTAAACATCACAGGGGCTGACTCGTCCTGTTTTTATTGATTGAAACAAACTCAGATGTCATGTTTTGTTTTAATGTGGTATTATTATCCATAAAGACCATGGTATATGAGAGCTCTCAGGGCAGATAGTTAAGTTCAATGACTTATCGACTGCCTGTCATGTCAGTGAGGGAGTCCTTGCATCTATCTTTTTCTATTAATAACCATTGTTACTGTGTACTGAACATATTCCCCCCACCCCACAGTCAGTCTTCCTCTGTTGTATCGGTTGTCACACTGCTGTCCTTCTCTTCCTGTGATTTTGTTGCACTTCCCTAATAAACCTCCCATGTAGCCTAAGAAAAGATCAACCTGGACTATCCATATGGGCATGAATGGAACAGGAGAGAGTCTGACTGGGTGTATGTGTGACCGACCGCCTTGATTCGGTCTTATGTAGCACAATTTGAAACTGTTTTTTTTTACATTTGATAAAAGCAGAGACTCAGAGCTACAAAATGGTATGTCATACACTGCATTTGAGGAACAATGGGAAAGTAATTCTGCTTTGAAAGTTGACAAGCTTGTAACCTCACTTTTGAGAAAATGGCCTTTGAATGTTTTGGTATCTACTGGAGAGCTATTCTTTGTCTACACCCATTTAGCATCGTTCACACCCTCTTAAGCTTTTGCCCCACCCATCTCTTTAATGGTTGATCCGAGTGTTCTGTCCTAACAACAACAGTCAAGCAATCAAGCTAACTGGCTAACGTTGGCTAGCTTGCTAGGTACTTCCAGACACAAATGAGAGAACTGCTCGCCCTAGCAGAGGTGGTTAGGCTGTTTTTTTTGTTATCGGAGCGTTGATGAATGCAACTGTGCTGCTAGCAACAATTTACGCTTTTTTTGCCAACATATACTGACAGCGGCCATATTAAACGGGTGTTGAGCGTTGGTAAATTCATCAGTTATTCTGCGATCTATTGAAATAGTGAAATAGACATTCTATTGAAATAGTTACTTGCATAGTGGAGTCTTTTGTTAAGACATGTAGCTAGCTAGCTAGGTAAACAATGAAACATAATCCCAACTCATGATGTTACTACCCTGCATGAATCTGCAGGTAGCTAACCAACCAGGTTCAATGTTAGCTAGCTAACATTAGGCTATAACTAGCAAACCAAATGGCTCTAAGATACGAGTAATACGATCACACACTTATTGTTAGCTACCTAGCTAGCTAACATTACACTTTAACCTGAAATAGAAATTACTTTCTGTCAAAATTAGAAAGTGTAATATCTGAAAATGTAGTTCGCTAGACTATCTTGCCTGTATACCTCATAGATGGACGCTTCTCCCTGTCAAGGATGCCATGGTTGCCCTTAGTTTGAAGATGTAATACGGAGACAGGTGTTTTCTCCATCTCCTCAGCTATCATACTCTAATTCCACTGATTTCAAAACTCGGTCCTCCAAAAAGTGAAGATAAACACTTATGCAGTTCTACGACGCAATACATTTTTTTTAAAGCAGCGTTAGACAGGATTACCTACACAAACTGATCAGCTCAAATAGACAGAAGCATGCTATATGGCAGACCAATCCCAACTCATCTATCGCAATGTCCAGCCCACACATTATTTCAGACAATCATGGCTAGCGGGAAGGTTGCTGACTTTTCCTGTGGCTAAACCAACTAGGGTCGTAATTTTGAATTTTAAAAAAAAGTTTACGTTCAAACGGCTCTCCTGTGAAGTAGTTTCCTGAAACGAGTCACATATGGGCCTACTGCGTGAATATGGGCTGACTGGGTGTATATGGGCTGACTGGGACTTAGACCACAGAAATATTTAAATATCCAAGGGATCTCTCCATATTGCAGGCCAATCATTATTAGCAGGTTTAGGTAGGTTATTTTCCAAATGTAATCCGTTACAGTTACTAGTTACCGGTCCAGATTTGTAATCAGTAACCTGATTTTTGGATTACCCAAACTCAGTAATGTAATCGGATTACTTTCAGTTAATTTTGGATTACTTTTACTTTAAAGAGATACTTTTGTGTACTTTTTAGTCATTAGTTCTGAAAGTAGCGATCATGAGCTAAAAGTGGTCCCCGAAAATTGGGTACTACGTCACATGCAGATTTGTGCATCACTTCATTGCTCTCGCTCTCACTCTCCTGTATGTGCATGATGTGCCTCTTGCTAGCTGTCACTCAAATGGCAAAGGGTTGAAGTTGGCGCAGCACAGCTTCCAGAAAAACAGTCGCTTTCAACTAGGAGTTTCGTGGCTAATTGAGGTAAGAGAGTAATTCTGCTCATGGATTATGCATGTATGAACTACACATTAACACATATTGCCCAAAGCGTGAGGTTTAAAAAATACTTAATAGTCGTCAGAGTTTCGGAGCATGTCTTTAAGAGGCGTTAGAAGACAAAAAGGATCCATTAAACACATTAAATGTGTCATCATAGTGGTCTCTGACTTGGTCAGACTCGCTCAGGTGGAACAAATTTAAAATTGCGCATTTTTTCAATGCTAAATTGAATGTAATTGAGAAAACAGAAAGGTGTCAATGTATTTTTAAAAGTAAAAAAAAGCAATCCAAAAAGTAATCTAGTTCTTAAAAAGTATCTAATCTGATTACAATATTTTTGCTGGTAACACAAC
This sequence comes from Salmo trutta, assembly GCF_901001165.1. NCBI lineage: Eukaryota > Metazoa > Chordata > Actinopteri > Salmoniformes > Salmonidae > Salmo > Salmo trutta. Next base: position 12,114,249 of record NC_042969.1, read on the forward strand.
TGATCATTTAGTTTTGTTTGTAATCAGATTACATGTAATCAACCCACACCAGATTATTAGCCTCAATGCTCTAGCATTCTACTCTCACTGCTACAGTAGCTGACCATCCATGAGTCTTGCAACACGTTCACCAATCGAGACCATGGGACTGTAAGGTTCTGACAATTTTGTCAAAAATGAGTTAGTCGCATATAATTGATCTTTGGATGGGTCTTCAGATGACTGTGAAGTTATATATTTGTGAAAGCACATTTTAAGTGCAACAAATGAAAGTTCTATCTGCCTAAAACCATTTGAACTTGGCCCTATAAGGTTCTATCTGCGATCCAATCACAAGCCTGAACAAATACAAATAGACCAATCAGAACACATCTTTGCCATCTCCCTCTAAGTATGGTCTAGGCTGGTCTAGCCAGCAGTAATGGTACCAAGCAGAAAAACAAGTAAATGATGTCACGTTGTTCAGTGATGACAGTAATTAATCTGATGATCAGAATACATTTCTTAATGTATTTGATGATTTATTCTATCTTGGTAAAATAGTGTTACTCTATCATTTATGTATTCAAATAGCTACGGTTTTCTTAAACTGATTCAGAAGTGTCATATAGAACCTTGTGGCTGAACCCAGATTGACATTTCAGAGCAATCCCACTGGGCACAGACGTCAGCTCAATGGTCTAATTTTGATTTACATTTACTAATGTAAATTCAAAGTTAAGTCAAACAAAAATGGCATCATGTCATTGGATGTAGGGTAGAAGTTGGGTGAAATCAATACAAAATGCCCTTACGTTGACGACTTTTTGCACATCATATTCGTTATTCCACATTTATTCAACGTCATCACATTGATTGTTTGGGTTGAAATGACGTAGAAACAATGTTGATTCAACCAGTTTGCAATTGAACGTTCTGTGATTGCACCCCCCTAAAAAAACGTATTTACAAATGTCTCAGGAAAACTGAGGGATGTCTATGGAGATGAAAACAGCAGTTTCAGATGTGTGAACCCTATATGGTTGCCTATACTATGGCTGAACAATTATTTGCAGAGTAACCCTATGATTGTGGATCAGCACAACATTTATCAGTATTATGTACTGTGAACGGATCAGCTTGTCCGAAACACCCTAACACAGGCGGGAGGCATAACATGAACAGACCAGAGGCAGTGATTGTGATTCCTTTTCTTGTGATTGTTTACTAAATGGGTCTTCTTTCGCCCGACAAAATAACTCGAGTACTGGGTAACGTCCAACGCAGAAACATCAGCGTAACAAAACAAATAAACTAAGCCGTTGACCAAAAGGCCGTGGCCAAAAAAGGAAAGCAAAACAACAAACGGCTACTCCTGTCTTTAGACTATCATCTACACATAACAGTTCCAGGAGGAACGCTTCTCTCTACCTACAGTGGCTTGCGAAAGTATTCACCCCCTTGGCATTTTTCCTATTTTGTTGCCTTACAACCTGGAATTCAAATTGATTTGTGTGGGGTTTGTATCATTTGATTTAAAACAACATGCCTACCACTTTGAAGATGCAAAAAAAAAAATTATTATGAAAACAAACAATAACAGAAAATGTGAACGTGCATAACTATTCACCCCCCCCCCAAAGTCAATACTTTGTAGAGCCACCTTTTGCAGCAATTACAACTGCAAGTCTCTTGGAGTATGTCTCTATAAGCTTGGCACATCTAGCCACTGGGATTTTTGTTTGCCCATTCTTCAAGGCAAAACTGCTCCAGCTCCTTCAAGTTGGATGGGTTCCGCTGTTGTACAGCAATCTTTAAATCATACCACAGATTCTCAATTGGATTGAGGTCTGGGCTTTGACTAAGCCATTCCAAGACATTTAAATGTTTCCCCTTAAACCACTCGAGTGTTGCTTTAGTAGTATGTTTAGGGTCATTGTCCTGCTGGAAGGTGAACCTCTGTCCCAGTCTCAAATCTCTTGAAGACTGAAACAGGTTTCCCTCAAGAATTTCCCTGTATTTAGCGCCATCCATCATTCCTTCAATTCTGACCAGTTTCCCAGTCCCTGCCGATGGAAAAACATCCCCACAGCATGATACTGCCACCACCATGCTTCACTGTGGGGATGGTGTTCTCAGGGTGATGAGAGGTGTTGGGTTTGCGCCAGACATAGCGTTTTACCTCGATGGCCATAAAGCTCAATTTTATTCTCATCTGACCAGAGTACCTTCTTCCATATGTTTGGGGAGTCTCCCACATGCCTTTTGGCGAACACGAAGGCTACCTCTATCCATTCTATTTCTATGACCTCAACCTCTGACATCACTTTGGTTCTGTTCTGCCTCTGTGAAACTCGAATCTGTTCTAGTTGGCCCAGTTCTGTTGAAAGTGATGTTCTGGCGATATTCATTGACCTTTCAGGTTGCTGTATATTCAACTCACTTAAAATTTCTGAGAACTTAGTACCCCACTGATGGTAATGCCAAAGTATAATGATGTATAAAGCTTAGCGAGCTGAGAGGGATTATCGATCGTTGAGGATTAGACTGTTAAAACAGTCAGTCACAAACTGCCATGGCCACATACACTCAGAGGAAGTTGGTATGACCGTCCAGCAATTCTAGGCCCAGCCATTAGAGTGTAATATAGGCCAAGCATTCCCATGCCTTGATGGGAAGCACTCTCTGTGCGCACCATTGAGTTCTTTGTGTGCCAAGATCACCATCACGGTCGTCGTGTTGTAGAGGATTGTGTGTGTGTGTGTGTGTGTGTGTGTGTGTGTGTGTGTGTGTGTGTCTGCCCATGTGAGTAAGAGATAGGGATGATGTTTTAAAAGGGTTTTAAAGGCTCTGTGTTTATGGTTAGTGGAGGATTTAACAGCCGGCTGACAGTGTGTGTTTTATTGAAAGATTTACCTCCACCCTCCCCAACACCACAGATGACGCATGAGAGAGATGGAAAGCGGGGAGAGAAAGAAAGGGAAGAGAGGGTGGGGGAGAAAGAGAAAGGTGGGAAGAAAGAGATGGAGAGAGTGAGAGGCAGAGAGAGAGAGAGATGAAGAGAGATTTGAAAGTAGGGAAAGGGACTACCAGAAAGACATTGAATAGGGTAGTAAAGGACATTTCTACTGACGCAGGGATCATCTTAAAATCACCGATCATCTCTAGGATAAAGATAAGACTGGGCTCTGGCTGTGTGTGTGTGTTTGTCAGTGTGTGCGCCTGTGTTTTTGACAAGGCTGTGGGTTAGCTGAGTTAAAACTGATGCTAGCGAACTAACCTTTAACCCTCCTTGCCTGCTTCTCTGCAGCATTGCCTAAGGGAATGGAGGGATGTAGAGGGAGAACGGGTGTGTCAAACTGACACTTATATAACTCACATCACACACACACACACACACACACATTTTCCTAAATATAGTAGCTATCAGCAAAGTCAGAGCTAGTAAGGTGGAACATGTTTCAAAAGAAGTGTTTGTTCATGAAAGACACACACACACACACACACACACAAAATACTTTATTTGAATCCACCAATCAAATGTACATTAAAAAAAGGATCCAAACATTTCAAATTTCACTGTACGCATGGACACTCAAGGGTACAGAAAGCACCTCCTTCTCCAAACAGCTAGACTGCCCATGAGCAGTACCTGGCCAACTGCTTTGCCCTAGTTTTTGTCAGGCCCGCAATCTGGAGGCCACACACTGCAAGCCTGTGTACATTGCCAAGAGTGCCAAATATCAGCTTGCACCTACAGCCGAGGCTGTCCAAGCGTGCCACGAGGGGCTGGTATTTTAAGAAGCTTGTTGGCAAAAGCCTGCTCCATGTAGCCGTCCGTCCCTTTCCTCGCCCCAACCTGGGATTGAACCAGGGAACCTCTGAAGACAGACGATATATTATGTCAGCATTATGTGACTTATTTGTTCACTTTGGTGTTCGTCAGTTTTTATTTACATTTTTTTACGGCTGTTCGATCACACAAAACGTTTTCTTGAGCCAAGTCGAAGTTTGGTAATCAACGCCCCTTTGTCTGTGAGTTGTCAACAGTACTTCTCCTACAGGAGTGGGATATATGGACAGGATTCTTTTTTTGCAATTTTTTGAAGCAAAGGTTTTTTTAAGGGAGTTTGCGTTGCCTAGCTGAGTTCTGCTATGAACAAACCCAACCTAGTATGCGGGCGGCTTAATGCACACACTAGCAACGGTCATCAAAATAGTTAAAAAGTAAAAACACTTATAAGAAATTAAACAGTTGGACAATGGATGAAGATACTCCAAACTTTTAGAATTGTTTTTTTCCTTCAGATATTGACTGAATTATAGCACACACATTTTTACTTGCAGGGACAAATAATGGAGTTCAGTGATTTTGGAGGGAATTCAGGTATTCAATTTATTGTCAAATTTCACTTTTGTTTTCTTAGAATGCAGTCATATATATATACACATATTCTAATAGTATCAGTTTTTTTATTAGTATTTTAAAGAACGTTATTTGTGCCTAATTTGCATAAATACAATGGGTGTATTTGCACGTATGAATAAATTAACATAAATGGATGGAACAGGGCTGCACTCACCTGCCCTGTCTAGACTGCCTCATTAATTCCCGTTGTCACGATCTGTTGCATAATTCAACAAGTGTGTCAATAGCAGGATACCCTCAGTTTATTGATCAACACGCTTGGCTCTAGATTACACCTATCTATACATACTTTACATTGTTTGTGAGATCAGACATATCACTATAATCCAGGTGTTAATTTTCAGAAGTTTTTCATTCCAGCGTAACTCATTTGTAAACCTTTCAACTTTTTTCAATTCCACAAAAAATGTACAGCCATCAAAATAAAGTTCTTTCTTCTCTTTCTTGTGTGTCAAGACGAGTTTTAGCGTTCTTATAGATGCAATAGAAGGACAATGTACCTTCAGAAAGTATTCATACCAGTTGACATATTCCACATTGTTGTGCTACAGCCTGAATTCAAAATGGATTCAAAATGGATTAAATCATTTTTTTATTCTCACCCATCTACACATAATAGCCCATAATGACAAAGTGAAAACATGTTTTTAGAAATCTTTGCAAAGGTATTGAAAATGAAATACATAATTCTCTCATTTACATAAGTATTCACACCCGAGTCAAAACATGTTAGAATCACCTTTTGCAGCGATTACAGCTGTGAGTCTAAGAGCTTTGTACATCTGGATTGTACAATATTTGCACATTATTCTTCTTAAAATTCTTCCTGCTGTCAAGTTGGTTGTTGATCATTGCTAGACAGCCATTTTCAAGTATTGCCATAGGTTTTCAAGCAGATTTAAGTCAAAACTGTAACTTGGCCACTCAGGAACATTCAATGTCATCTTGGTAAGCAACTTCAGCGTATATTTGGCCTTGTGTTTGAGGTTATTGTCCTGCTGAAAGGGGAATTTGTCTCCTAGTGTCTGCTGGAATGCAGACTGAACCAGGTTTCCTCTTGGATTTTGCCTGTTCTTAGCTCTATTCCATTTATTTTTATCCTAAAAAAAACTCCATAGTCCTTGCCGTATACCCATAACATGATGCAGCCACCACCATGCTTGAAAATATGAAGAGTGGTACTCAGTGATGTGTTGGATTTGCCCCAAACATAACACTTTGTTTTCAGGACATAAAGTGGATTTCTTTGCCACATTTCATGCAGTTTTACTTGAGTGCCTTATTGCAAACAGGATGCATGTTTTGGAATGTTTTTATTCTGTACAGGCTTCCTTCTTTTCACTCTCATTTAGGTGTTGTGGAGAAACTACAATGTTGTTGATTCAGCCTCAGTTCTCTCTTATCACAGCCATTAAACTCTGTCACTGCTTCAAAGTCACCATTGGCCTCATGGTGAAATCCCTGAATGGTTTCCTTCCTCTCCGGCACCTGAGTTAGGAAGGACACCTGTATTGATATACCATCCAAAGTTTAATTAACCCCCTAGAGTCGATTGACGCACCGGTGCATCAATCTAAGTTACATTTTTTTTAAATCCCCATCAAAATCATTCAGTTTAAGCTTGAGATACTTCTTGCATTGGATGCGTCTCAATCCACCATATCCGCCAGTGTTGCACTTCGCAGAGCTAGGAGCGGTGTTTGACAGACCATGAAAATTGGTCGTCATTGTTTGTGATATCAGACATAATATCACTATAATCCGAGTGTTCATTTTCTAAAGTTGCTTTAATTTCAGTGCATCTAATTTATAAACATTTAAAACTGTATTCAATTAACTTTTTTCAATTCCACAAATAAAAAAAATAATAATAATAAAATCGGTCTTCTCACTTAAACGTCCGAACGGTTTGACCTACGAACTATTATGACCACTCTATGGAAAGGGGAGACTCTCATGATGGTTTTCTCCATTTTGCTCTAGGACCCCCACCCGTGTCACGGGACTCTTCTGAAGGCAACTGGTCCTGTTAACAAAAATAACTAATGGAAGTATGAGGGTAGTTTTGTGCCTTCCCAAAAAGGGGTTAAATATGTACAAAAAAAAAATATATATATATATATATATTTCCCCCAAAAAATACTTACTTCATATCGCCTAGATTTAGGACAGACACTTCAAAACCTTGTTTCTTATGATTTTTCTTTTTTACTCCTTTTTGACATATATGAGCGTGTTATTCAATGCGTTTCTAAGGGCTTTAGTAGTAAAGGTCAACATCAATATTTTATAAAAAAATATAAAAAATGATACATATACAATTTGTATTTTTTTAGACCTAAATGGGGTACTAAAATTCAAAATCAAATGACTAAATGATCCATAGTATGACCATCTTAAAACAATTCCATATGTCAGCTTAGCACCCCCCCAACGTCTTACACTTTAAATAATTAATAACTTCACCATGCTCAAAGGGATATTCAATGTATGCTTTTATTTTTACCCATCTACCAAACTTTGCCCTTCTTTGCGAGGCATTGGAAAACCTCACTGGTCTTTGTGGTTGAATCCGTGTTTGAAATTCACTGCTCGACTGAGGGACCTTACAGATAATTGTATGTGTTGGGTACAGAGATGAGGTAGTCAGTCAAAAAAAATCATATTAAACACTAGTATTGCCCACAGAGTGAGTCCATGTAACTTATTAAGTGACTTGTTAAATCAAATCAAAATCAAATCAAATGTATTTATATAGCCCTTCGTATATCAGCTGAAATCTCAAAGTGCTGTACAGAAACCCAGCCTAAAACCCCAAACAGCAAGCAATGCATGTGAAAGAGGCACGGTGGCTAGGAAAAACTCCCTAGGAAAAACTCCCTAGAAAGGCCAAAAACCTAGGAAGAAACCTAGAGAGGAACCAGGCTATGAGGGGTGGCCAGTCCTCTTCTGGCTGTGCCGGGTGGATATTATAACAGAACATGGACAAGATGTTAAAATGTTCATAAATGACCAGCATGGTCAAATAATAATAATCATTGTAGTTGTCGAGGGTGCAACAAGCACGTCCGGTGAACAGGTCAGGGTTCCGTAGCCGCAGGCAGAACAGTTGAAACTGGAGCAGCAGCATGGCCAGGTGGACTGGGGACAGCAAGGAGTCATCATGCCAGGTAGTCCCGAGGCATGGTCCTAGGGCTCAGGTCCTCCGAGAGAAAGAAAGAAAGAGAGAAAGAGAGAATTAGAGAGAGCATATTTAAATTCACACAGGACACCGGATAAGACAAGAGAATACTCCAGATGAAACAGACTGACCCTAGCCCCCCGGCACATAAACTACTGCAGCATAAATACTGGAGGCTGAGACAGGAGCGATCAGAAGACACTGTGGCCCCATCCGATGATACCCCCGGACAGGGCCAAACAGGCAGGATATAACCCCACCCACTTTGCCAAAGCACAGCCCCCACACCACTAGAGGGATGTCTACAACCACCAACTTACCGTCCGAAGACAAGGCCGAGTATAGCCCACAAAAATCTCCGCCATGGCACAACCCAAGGGGGGGCGCCAACCCAGACAGGAAGACCACGTCAGTGACTCAACCCACTCAAGTGACGCACCCCTCCCATGGACGGCATGGAAGAACACCAGTAAGTCAGTGACTCAGCCCCTGTAATAGGGTTAGAGGCAGAGAATCCCAGTGGAAAGAGGGGAACCAGCAAGGCAGAGACAGCAAGGGCGGTTCGTTGCTCCAGCCTTTCCGTTCACCTTCACACTCCTGGGCCAGACTACACTTGATCATAGGACCTACTGAAGAGATAAGTCTTCAGTAAAGACTTAAAGGTTGAGACTGAGTCTGCGTCTCTCACATGGGTAGGCAGACTATTCCAAAAAAATGGAGCTCTATAGGAGAAAGCCCTACCTCCAGCCGTTTGCTTAGAAATTCTAGGGACAATTAGGAGGCCTGCGTCTTGTGACCGTAGCGTACGTGTAGGTATGTACGGCAGGACCAAATCGGAAAGATAGGTAGGAGCAAGCCCATGTAATGCTTTGTAGGTTAGCAGTAAAACCTTGAAATCAGCCCTTGCCTTAACAGGAAGCCAGTGTAGGGAGGCTAGCACTGGAGTAATATGATCACATTTTTTGGTTCTAGTCAGGATTCTAGCAGCCGTATTTAGCACTAACTGAAGTTTGTTTAGTGCTTTATCCGGGTAGCCGGAAAGTAGAGCATTGCAGTAGTCCAGCCTAGAAGTAACAAAAGCATGGATTAATTTTTCTGCGTTATTTTTGGACAGAAAGTTTCTGATTTTTGCAATGTTACGTAGATGGAAAAAAGCTGTCCTTGAAACAGTCTTGATATGTTCTTCAAAAGAGAGATCAGGGTCCAGAGTAACACCGAGGTCCTTCACAGTTTTATTTGAGACGACTGTACAACCATCCAGATTAATTGTCAGATTGAACAGAAGATCTCTTTGTTTCTTGGGACCTAGAACAAGCATCTCTGTTTTGTCCGAGTTTAAAAGTAGAAAGTTTGCAGCCATCCACTTCCTTATGTCTGAAACACAGGCTTCTAGCGAGGGCAATTTTGGAGCTTCACCATGTTTCATTGAAATGTACAGCTGTGTGTCATCCGCATAGCAGTGAAATGTAACATTATGTTTTCGAATGACATCCCCAAGAGGTAAAATATATAGTGAAAACAATAGTGGTCCTAAAACGGAACCTTGAGGAACACCGAAATTTACAATTGATTTGTCAGAGGACAAACCATTCACAGAGACAAACTGATATCTTTCCGACAGATAAGATCTAAACCAGGCCAGAACTTGTCCATGTAGACCAATTTGGGTTTCCAATCTCTCCAAAAGAATGTGGTGATCAATGGTATCAAAAGCGGCACTAAGATCTAGGAGCACGAGGACAGATGCAGAGCCTCGGTCTGACGTCATTAAAAGGTCATTTACCACCTTCACAAGTGCAGTCTCAGTGCTATGATGGGGTCTAAAACCAGACTGAAGCGTTTCGTATACATTGTTTGTCTTCAGGAAGGCAGTGAGTTGCTGTGCAACAGCTTTTTCTAAAATTTTTGAGAGGAATGGAAGATTCGATATAGGCCGATAGTTTTTTATAATTTCTGGGTCAAGATTCGGCTTTTTCAAGAGAGGCTTTATTACTGCCACTTTTAGTGAGCTTGGTACACATCCGGTGGATAGAGAGCCGTTTATTATGTTCAACATAGGAGGGCCAAGCACTGGAAGCAGCTCTTTCAGTAGTTCAGTTGGAATAGGGTCCAGTATGCAGCTTGAGGGTTTGGAGGCCATGATTATTTGCATCATTGTGTCAAGAGATATAGTACTAAAACACTTTAGTATCTCCCTTGAGCCAAGGTCCTGGCAGAGTTGTGCAGACTCAGGACAATGGAGCTTTGGAGGAATACCCAGATTTAAAGAGGAGTCCGTAATTTGCTTTCTAATGATCATGATCTTTTCCTCAAAGAAGTTCATAAATGTATTACTGCTGAAGTGAAAGCCATCCTCCATTTGCGAATGCTGCTTTTTAGTTAGCTTTGCGACAGTATCAAAAAGAAATTTTGGATTGTTCTTATTTTCCTCAATTAAGTTGGAAAAATAGGATTATCGAGCAGCAGTGAGGGCTCTTCGATACTGCACGGTACTGTCTTTCCAAGCTAGTCGGAAGACTTCCAGTTTGGTGTGGCGCCATTTCCGTTCCAATTTTCTGGAAGCTTGCTTCAGAGCTCGTGTATTTTCTGTATACCAGGGAGCTAGTTTCTTATGACAGATGTTTTTAATTTTTAGGGGTGCAACTGCATCTAGGGTATTGCGCAAGGTTAAATTGAGTTCCTCGGTTAGGTGGTTAACTGATTTTTGTCCTCTGACGTCCTTGGGTAGGCAGAGGGAGTCTGGAAGGGCATCAAGGAATCTTTGGGTTGTCTGAGAATTTATAGCACGACTTTTAATGCTCCTTGGTTGGGGTCTGAGTAGATTATTTGTTGCAATTGTAAACGCAATAAAATGGTGGTCCGATAATCCAGGATTATGAGGAAAAACATGAAGATCCACAACATTTATTCCATGGGACAAAACTAGGTCCAGAGTATGACTGTGGCAGTGAGTAGGTCCAGAGACATGTTGGACAAAACCCACTGAGTCGATGATGGCTCCGAAAGCCTTTTGGAGTGGGTCTGTGGACTTTTCCATGTGAATGTTAAAGTCACCAAAAATTAGAATATTATCTGCTATGACTGCAAGATCCGATAGGAATTCAGGGAACTCAGTAAGGAACACTGCATATGGCCCAGGAGGCCTGTAAACAGTAGCTATAAAAAGTGAGTGAGTAGGCTGCATAGATTTCATGACTAGAAGCTCAAAAGACGAAAACGTCATTGTTTTTTTTTTTGTAAATTGAAATTTGCTATCGTAGATGTTAGCAACACCTCCGCCTTTGCCGGATGCACGGGGGGTATGGTCACTAGTGTAACCAGGAGGTGAGGCCTCATTTAACACAGTAAATTCATCAGGCTTAAGCCATGTTTCAGTCAGGCCAATCACATCAAGATTATGATCAGTGATTAGTTCATTGACTATAACTGCCTTGGAAGTGAGGGATCTAACATTAAGTAACCCAATTTTGAGATGTGAAGTATCACAATCTCTTTCAATAATGGCAGGAATGGAGGAGGTCTGTATACTAGTGAGATTACTAAAGCGAACACCGCCATTTTTAATTTTGCCCAACCTAGATCGAGGCACAGACACGGTCTCAATGGGGAAAGCTGAGCTGACTACGCTGACTGTGCTAATGGCAGACTCCACTAAGCTGGCAGGCTGGCTAACAGCCTGCTGCCTGGCCTGCACCCTATTTCATTCTGGAGCTAGAGGAGTTAGAGCCCTGTCTATGTTCGTAGATAAGATGAGAGCACCCCTCCAGCTAGGATGGAGTCCGTCACTCCTCAACAGGCCAGGCTTGGTCCTGTTTGTGGGTGAGTCCCAGAAAGAGGGCCAGTTATCTACAAATTCTATATTTTGGGAGGGGCAGAACACAGTTTTCATCCAGCGATTGAGTTGTGAGACTGCTGTAGAGCTCATCACTCCCCCTAACTGGGAGTTAAGCACGTTTTTGCTCCTGAACTTATTATTTAGGCTTGCCATAACAAAGGGGTTGGATACTTATTGACTCAAGACATTTCAGCTTTTCATTTTGTATTCATTTGTGAGAAATTCAAAAAATATAATTCCACTTTGACATTATGGGGTATTGTGTGTAGGCCAGTGGTACCAAATCTCAATTTAATCAATATAAATCAGGCTGTAACACAACAAAATATTGAAAAAGTCAAGGTGTGTGAATACTTTCTGTATTTCATTGAGTACATTTCAGCCATTACCGGGGTGTGTTTGACAGGTCATTACAAATATTTCTGCGGTTGTAACGTTAACGGGAAAAAACGTCAGGCACAAGCAAGAGTATGAAAGAGTCACAGGAGTCAAATGAAAGCAATCAATCCAGTGAGATTTAAGTGCCAAGTGGATTTTTCACCCCTCAAACACAGGAAAGAGATGGCTGAAAGAAAGATCCTCAGGTGGGCGGGGCATGCATGTTGCTAGTGACACACACGCACACACACCTGATCAAATCAAATTGTATTAGTCACATGCGCCGAATACAACAGGTGTAGTCCTTACAGTGGAATGCTTACTTACGAGCCCCTAACCAACAATGCAGTTAAAAAAAAAATATGGATAAGAATAAGAAATAAAAGTAACAAGTAGTTCAAGAGCAGAATACTAATTCAAGCTCGTTTATTGTAGACGGGGCCCAATATGACATGAACCTGGTCAGTCTGAGTCTTTGTGCCCATTTCATTGCAATAATGGCCAATGCTTTTTGGCTCAGAGACAGACATTCTCCTCCTTATGTGGGGTTAATCCCTGTGTGTCCGCCAGACAGACTACCCCAGCTCTAAGTACCTCAGACAGAGGAAGGGAGGGAGGGAGACACAAAGAGAGTGTGAGAGCAGATGAGAGGGTGGAGCAGTCCAGGGACATTTGTGTGTTGTGTAGTGTGTGTGTGTGTACCTCAGCCTATCAGCAGAGGCCTGCTTCCCACAGTTATAGTAACGAGAGAGAGAGCGAGAGAGAAGGCATGTATATGAAAGGAAGATAGAGGGAGTGAGGAAGATGCAGAGTCAGATGATAAATGAGACAGATAATACAACAGTTTATTCGAGTGCATATCTGTCAGTCCTATTTAAACATCACACACACACACGCCTTGCTTGCAGCTGAAGTTAATGAGGTGCATATCGATTATCACATAAATTAGCCACTGCTAAAAATGGGCATGACACGACATCCCTCCCCCATCTAATTTAGAAATCTTCCATGGCTGACTGTGGCTGAGCAGGATGAGTGGACAACACGCACGCACAACAGGTAGCCTATATTCAATATAATACAGGAGTTAAATCAAAATATGTTTTACACCCTAGTTCATGAGTTGTCCATAATTCATGAGTTGTCCATAATTCATGAGTTAAGGCTTTACAGATCACGTGACATATAACTAGAGGTCGACCGATTAATCAGAATGGCCGATTAATTAGGGCCGATTTGAAGTTTTCATAACAATCGGTAATCGGTATTTTTGGCCACCGATTTTCCGATTTAATGTTGTTGTTTTTTTTTTGACACCTTTATTTAACTAGGCAAGTCAGATTAAGAACACATTCTTATTTTCAATGACGGCCTAGGAACGGGGGTTAACTGCTAGGGGGGATTCGGGGGATTTGTTTTTGCAACCTTCCGGTTACTAGTCCAACGCTCTAACCACCTGCCTTACATTGCACTCCACGAGGAGCCTGCATGGCAGGTTGACTACCTGTTACGCGAGGGCAGCAAGAAGCCAAGGTATGTTGCTAGCTAGCATTAAACTTATCTTATAAAAAACGACCAATCTTAACATAATCACTAGTTAACTACACATGGTTGATGATATTACTAGTTTAACTAACGTGTCCTGCGTTGCATATAATCGATGCGGTGCCTGTTAATTTCTCATTGAATCACAGCCTACTTCAACAAACGGGTGTTGATTTAACAAGCACATTTGAGAAAAAAGCACTGTCGTTGCACCAATGTACCTAACCATAAACATCAATGCCTTTCTTTAAAATCAATACACAAGTATATATTTTTAAACCTGCATTTAGTTAATATTGCCTGCTAACATGAAATTGTGTCACTTCTCTTGCATTCATTGCACGCAGTCAGGGTATATGCAACAGTTTGGGCCCCCTGGCTCGTTGCAAACTACCCGTTGCCACCTGTTAGATCAAATACGGAACGGTTCCGTATTTCACTGAAAGAAAAAACGAGATGATAGTTTCCGGATTCGACCATATTAATGACCTAAGGCTCGTATTTCTGTGTGTTTATTATATTATAATTAAGTCTATGATTTGATAGAGCCGTCTGACTGAGCGGTGGTAGGCACCAGCAGTCTCGTAAGCATTCATTCAAACAGCACTTTCGTGTGTTTTTCCAGCAGCTCTTCGCTGTGCTTCAAGCATTGCGCTGTTTATGACTTCAAGGCTATCAACTATAATTTAAAATAATTTGTGGAACGTTCCAACATGAATCTATTCCAAAAACTTTGTAAATAACAAGGTTACCAAAAAACAACTTGTACAAAGTTGTATAGCAGCAGAATAAGATACCGGGTAGGGAGTGGTCTATTTCATTGCGTTTTTCACTCATCACGTTTATTCCGAAAAATGTCTGTCCTCACTCTGGTTGCCTATGGACAAACATTAAGAATAAGCTACGTGGTGAGTTGATGCCTATTCGGCAGCTAGTTAGCTAGGTTTGTATGCGTTGCTACTTTGGATGCGTTGTTGGTTGGCAACCTTTTACTTTACGTTTTTTGGAACAGATTCCTGTTGGAACGTTCCACAAATTATACCCACCCCTTCAAGCCTATCAACTCCCAAGATTAGGCTGGTGTAACCGATGTGAAATGGCTAGCTAGTTAGCTGGGTGCGCGCTAATAGCATTTCAAACGTCACTCGCTCTGAGACTTGGAGTAGTTGTTCCCCTTGCTCTGCATGGGTAACGCTGCTTTGAGGGTGGCTGTTGTCGATGTGTTCCTGGTTCGCGCCCAGGTAGGAGCGAGGAGAGGGACGGAAGCTATACTGTTACACTGGCAATACTAAAGTGCCTATAAGAACATCCAATAGTCAAAGGTATATGAAATACAAATCGTATAGAGAGAAATAGTCCTATAATTCCTATAATAACTACAACCTAAAACTTCTTACCTGGGAATATTGAAGACTCATGTTAAAAGGAACCACCAGCTTTCATATGTTCCCATGTTCTGAGCAAGGCACTTAAACGTTAGCTTTCTTACATGGCACATATTGCACTTTTACTTTCTTCTTCAACACTTTGTTTTGCATTATTTAAACCAAATTGAACATGTTTCATTATTTATTTGAGGCTAAATTGATTTTATTGATGTATTATATTAAGTTAAAATAAGTGTTCATTCAGTATTGTTGTAATTGTCATTATTACAAATAAATACATGTAAAAAAAATTGTCCGGTTAATCGGTATCGGCTTTTTTTTGGCCCTCCAATAATCGGCATCGGCGTTGAAAAATCATAATCGGTCGACCTCTACATACAACACTGCCTTTCTTTCCTTACATTAATGACAGTGTTATTTGTCATTAAGCATTTTACAATTTTATTAGAACTATGAACTTCAACCCTGTACGAATCATGGATCTGGGAGATCTCGGTAAAATGCAAAGTAAGTGTAACTATGTGTACGTAACGTCTCATTAAGTTTCACCATGAAAAACAGTTCTCGTGGGCACACAAATCCACAATAATGTAGGCCTATGCCATTGCAAAATGGAATTCCTCTAACCAAACATGAATAAATCCTCTTCTAACCGAAAGAGTCTCCTTTATAAGCCTACTGTTAATGTATAACCTACTTGTTGGATGGATTGGATGGGCATTGCTGTCTAGATATTGGCTAGTTGTCTAGTGATATTGTCGACCATCGGCAGCTGATCCAGCAAAGAAAACAAATACTGAGGAAAATAATGAAGCTAAAGAAATGGTCTAGTACTTCTGGTTACGGATGGCAGGGAGAACACCAGTACCTTTGTCCACCTGAAAAACAAAGCAATGTGCGCTCTAAACAGCTGACTGACAAAAGAAAACAATGATAAATCAACTGATAAATCTAATGCATTGGAATAAAGGTATTTTTTTTAAGATCGAGGATGCATTGCAAACAAATGGCGAAAATGAGGAAGTACAAAGGAAAATCTGTGTAAATTAGGTCAGCTGAGGCCGAAACTCAGCGCTACTGAGTGGACAGCCACATAGAAATAAATGGTTTAAACCATGAAATGTTTGTTTAATTTGGACGTTTTTCTTTTCATATTTACCACTGTAAAACATAGTTACCACTACATTTTAAACAAATAAGAGAATGGTTAAATTAGCATTATTTAGAGACCCCCCAAAGTTTGACTTCTGTTGCATTTAGAGGAGCTAACATCTCATTCCGGAGAGCTGATTGAGCTAATCTATTCCGTTATAGGACTCGAGCTTTGGAATGTATTGCAATAGACAAACATCTCATCTATAAACCCTAGTGCATATCCAAACACGGTAAATATACCCAAAATGGGATAAAATCCATTTATTATCTTACAGTAAGATCCCCAACTCCTGTCAGCCTCCTTCCATTCAGACTACATCCTGGATCCTGCAGAGAGATCCCCAAACAGATGAATTCAGCTCTGTGTACAGAGACAGGAGGGAGATTTGGACGGCCGCTGTATCTTGATGTGTAAGCAGGATATCTTGACGGATAAACAAACATAAGCTCAAGCCACTTCCATAAGCCAACCCAACATAACGCAACCCTATAGTTCTGCATTACAGCACCAACTGACTGCCTCTCTCTCTCTCGTCTCCCCTAACCTCAAATACTGATTCAGATTTTACACTTCCACAACAGAATGGAAGCATGACAAACTTTTCTTATTGCAGTGTCATTGTTGTTAAGAGGTTAAGACATCCTCTATATCAAATCTTAGCCAGACCGACCATCCATGCCGAGCCGCCTGCAAGCCCAACCCCCACCAGTCTAGTCAATAACTCAACTCTCTCCCAACACAATTTCTTTCCCAGTTCACACCTTACATTTATGGAAAGTTTGGAAATTAACTTCAGGTTTGTCAGACTGCCTTAAAATTGCATCTGGCTTGTCCAGTGTTTGCTGCACAGAGAGAGTAAAGTGTTGTATCTACCAAAATTCACCTCACATCAATCACAGACTGGTCTTCCCTGTCTGCCTGACCCTGCTGAGGCATGATAAATGATTACCTTGGTGTACATTTATACATTATATTATCCAAGAATAGAATCAAATGGTTCAATAATTGAAATGACCATTATTCCCAGACTGTAGCTTTAAGCTGCTGTCCTGTATCTACTGTAGGACTACCCATCAATTCAAGATGGAACTTTGTATCATTCACTGATATTGTTAATATACTGAAAAATTCACCTGAGCTCCGTAGACTGGTCTTCCCTGGCTGTCTGACCCTGCCGGGACCCCTGTCACATCTGATCCTGCTAAGACATGATGAGCATAGTGTTGTGTACTGACTGCACTACAGGGGCTGCATTTCCGCGAGATGCCTGCTGGACCTGACAGAGATAATTGCGTCACGGTCTGCATTTTTTACGCTGCGGGCGGTCAGGAAGACATTTGGATGAAAATATTTTTGTCGTCCTCCAGATTGTTTGGAAACGGTCCTCTTTCTGCTTTGTGTGCGTTAGCCTACCTATTGGATTAAAAGCACATATTTTCTCCCATTATTAACACACTCAAAATTCGCTGCTTCAACTTCAGTAGCCTACCTCTCCTAGCTGGGCGTGAGAGTTCAAGTGTGCCTAGTACTTATGGTCTCATTGAAATGGAGTCGGCTGCCTACAGGGGCGGAGAATCACGTGGCAGTTAAGTTCAATATGAAATGAACTTAAATACGATTAGACTGTTGTTTAGTAGAGCGCCTGTAAAAAAAATATTGATAATGGAATGAAGGAGGGCACTCAACCGACGCGAGTCGAAGTGCAATCAAAACATGTCATCAATAAGTATTGATTATCCATTTATTTGTCTCTGCCTCCAAATCTTCCCCCTAAAAAGGAAGGATATATCCTACAGGGCTATGCAAAATGTAGAAAGTGTCGCTGTCCTCATTCTTCCTGCTTCCAGTTCAGTAGACATACCTGTGAGATCAGGTGCGCATGTGGTCTTAATTAAATAGAGTAGGCCTTCCCTGTAGCTCAGTTGGTAGAGCATGGTGTTTGCAACGCCAGGGTTGTGGGTTCGATTCCCACGGGGGGCCAGCACAGAAAGAAATGTATGAAATTGTATGAAATGTATGCATTCACTACTGTAAGTCGCTCTGGATAAGAGCGTCTGCTAAATGACTAAAATGTAAAATGTAAATGTAATATGCATGGGCGGAGAAGCGCGGGGCAGTTCTTTTCAAGGTAATGTACTTCCTAAATAGGTCTATGATAAGGCTATAGTTTACTACATTGCCTAGAAATAGGCCTAAATTATTGATCACCCATATTTTACCGTCTGAAAATCTTCCCACTTCTAAAAAGGTAACTATAAAAATAGCTCAAGAGAAAGTGCAAGTCTGTCACGTCCTGACCAGTATAAGGGGTTATTGGTTATTGTAGTTTAGTCAGGACGTGGCAGAGGGTATTTGTTTTATGTGGTTCGGGGTTTATGGGATATGTATTTATGTAAGAGGGGTGTTTGATTTATGTGTTCTGGGGTTTTTGGGTAATATTCTTGTTTAGTATTTCTATGGTTTTCTATGTTGTGTATTTTTTTGTGTTGGCCTGGTATGGCTCTCAATCAGGAACAGCTGTACATCGTTGTTGCTGATTGAGAGTCATACTTAGGTAGCCCTGTTTCACCTGTCCCTTTGTGGGAAGTTGTTGTTTGCATAGCTGTGTGTTTTAGCCTGCAATCATGATCGTTTTCTTGTTTTATTTGTGTTCAATAAAAGTCACTATGAGCACTCAACCCGCTGCGCCTTGGTCCACTACGTACGACGACCGTTACAAAGTCTCTCCAAATCTGCTCTCTTCAAACAACATCTGGCACAGTGGCTGATCTAGCCCAGTAATACAATAGAAGGGCCATGTGAAGCCTGTAACATTAGAGCTGTTTATTACTGTGCCAGTGTGAAAAGTAGGGAATTAGCTGTGTGGGGAGGACACGACCCTCCCGTCCCCAGTGAAAGTTGCGCCCCTGGCTGAAGCACTAGGGGTAAAGCAATACAACTGTATAAATGAGTCATGCTTTTGAAATCCAATTAAATGTCCTTTCAGGGTATAATATGGCAGAGACCTCTATACCTGGTAAAGTGCTGGGTCGGCAGATATGAGATATGAGGAAAATAGTAGAAATGGAGGTGTCTGTGTGTGAAAGAGAGATGGGAAAGTGAGAGAGAGAGGGAAGAGAGAGACCTACCACAAACTCCCTCCATCCCACCTCAGCGTACAAATTGCCCTGACCACTGTACCAAAACTAAGGTTGTCTGCAATACGGGGAAAATTCAGCCAAATGACATCCAAATTATTTGAACAGAAGGGAAAAATATATTTATTTTTCATGGTTTGACTAATTCTGGAACTAACGATGGAATATTAATGCCTGCGTTGGAAAACAGCTCCTTCACATCAGATAAAAGAGCAAGTTTGATTGAATTTCCAATTAGGTACATATTATTTTTTTTAAGAGTAGTTCATTTGTTTTTAATCATGTTTATGTACGGAGTAAGTGCGATATCTGATGTTTGTATGGGTGGTGTTCTGGGGAATGTTTCATGGCTAGCCCCATCCATAACGGATGGCTTGTGATTGGCTTGGCATAGTAAACACATTCTCTCATCTCTGTTGCTCTTCTTTACCCCCTGCTGCTCCCACCCCTATCTATCCTTCCCTTACAAAAAAAAGGTGCCATCGAGACACTAAAAGGGTTCTTTGGCTGGATAATACTTTGAAGAACCCTTTTGGGTTCCATGTAGAACCATTTCCACAGATGGTTCTACCTGGAACCAAAAAGGTATATCCTATGGGGACAGCAGAAGAACCCGTTTGGAACCTTTTTCTAAGAGTGCATCAAGCTCCCTCCCTCCCTCGAGAACACACAGTAAAAACTACCCAGGGTGCTGCAGGCTCAGCCAGGTGTGAGATGAGTGCAGCCTCCCATTGCCCGAGTATCTGTCCAGTCCTCTCACCCTGACAGAGCCTCACACACCTCACTCTCTCATCCCATCGCATACACATTATTAACCTTCCTCACAGCCCTCTCCCGCTCTTCTAGACCAGGCTGGTGTGTGTCTATAGCAGTGTGTAAATCAGTGTGAAACTCTGCCGTCTAACCTCCAACAGAGCAGTCCTACACATACTGTGAGCAGAGAGCGAGAGAGAGAACGAGAAAAGTAAGAAGCTGCCAATTGTTGTGGATGCTTGTTTTGCAAATGTCAGTGTTCACCCATAAATCGTTTACATTTGTCTGAGACATGGATTTATGTGTGGTCTGAGATCAACCGCTGAATTTGAATGTGTCTAGACCAGAACATAACACACCTGTAATTTCATGCGATTGTCACCAGTAATGGCTGCCACAGGAGGCTCACATTGCCGAACATAATTACTGACCTACCATTATACCATCCCTGACAACCATGTAGACGGCAGACGTAATAGGAAGGTAAATGAAGACTTGATATGGGAGAAGATAGAGAACCAGGGGTGGGTAGGGACTCCTGTCATCCATCATGCCCACCCACAGTGTCTCATCTCTGGGTACTCATGCAGGCCAGGGTCTCTGACACCTCCCAGTGGGCCGGAGGAGAGTGTAATAGAGATGACATTTACATACAACACATTCTGGATGCCGAGATCAACTAAACAGGATACGAGGTCATCGCAGGAGAGCGGGAAATTCCCTGTGCACAGACATGACACTAATTATATTGGTCGATTTATGTTTATATGCACTTTACATCCATATGGTTTTATCTAACACATCTCTAATGCTGTAACTAGATCTAAAGTGAGATGTGTTTGCAGCCAAGCCCAAATCGTTTCTGTTCAGATGAAAATGACACCTGGCCATAGTAGTAACACAGAACAATGAGACAGATATTTCACTGGATGTATAAATCGTGAAGCATCTGCTTGGCGTTTCCACTCACTTCCAAATATGGTAGTGAAAGGAAGCCCAGTGTCCAGCAGTGGGAGACGATGGAACAAGATGGATTTTGGCCCCGACATTCTACAAATGTTCTTATCGATGAAACATTTGATCTCAACACAGTTTTCTGTTCCCAAAACTAGAATATGTTAAGAGCAAAGTACAGTAAGTTTTGTAGACTTTGCAAAAAATATTTCTATATTTTTTTTAGCACATTGTTTAGAAGATGCGCAAAGGCGAATGGAGTTATTGCACACCCTAACTGAAATATGCAGATGATGCTACAGCACGCCAATAGGATCTCGCTAGCTCGTGCTTGGCTCTGTCCACCTCCTTGCTTGTTCTGCCCACTACGACTCATTTCTTCCCATCGGAAACGACGAGCTGTGGTCTATCTTTGGTTTAGTTCTAAAAATCGGTTAGTAGTAATCTGTGGTCTGCATAACGCCATATGCCCATACCTACTGTGTCGTTCACTGTGGCAGTCAGCTTCAACAGCAGGAGCAGCACTCTAATGGAATGACATGCTGGGCTTTACAGAGCCCTCCCTCTAAGAGCAGCAGCCATGAGACAGACAGACACACACTGACTGTACACAGGTCATCTCTGGGAATTAGGGCAACTGTGGATGTGCATTTGGATTATCACTCTGGGCCATTTTAGAAAAAACTCCTGGGTTGATTCCTCTCCTGACAGTGTTAACCCCTGACTGAAGCAGCTGACCTGGTACATGTAGCTACATCTATGTTGTGTACCCTTTGGGAATGCTATCTCAGACAGAAAACAGGTAGGCTTCTGTCAAGTTCTCTGTTCCACATGAAATTACCTACTGGTGCAAATGACCTGAATTGCTATTGCTCACAGACCAATCTGAGCAATGTCTCTGCAGAATGTTTGTGCGTGTGTGTATACTGTACACTGTTTACAGGACGATATGCTTGTCAGAACCCCTCTGATTGTCAGCCCTGATATCCCTTAGAGGCTTGTCTGCCTACCTGTCTGCCCTGATCAGGGGTGGGTGGGACACAATAACACACAGTACAACCAACTGCCACACACAGGAAATAAACGAACACAAGCAAAAACACCAACTAACAGAGTTTAAAACCTTGGGACAGAATGGGGAGGGTTTGTTCTCAATTTTAGTAGCAGACCCCCCCCCCACCCAAACCCTGTCCTCACCACCTCTACCAAAGGAGGAAAGTGGGAGAGTTGTCCAAAGAGACTAAAAGTTATATTCTTAAATGAGAACAGACAAGTCCCAGAACCCCCAGAAGAGGCATTATAAAAGCACTCCCAAAAACCCTTCTGTTCCAACTCAGAGGCTAGCTCCAGTCTACTGGGTCTCTGGGCAGTTCACACACTTACAGAGAGGAATAGGGAACAGACATCCCAGAACTAGAATTGTATTAAATCCTAAAAAAAATCATATCTGTTAAAAAGATCAGTTAGCTCCAGATTTCTCAAATGTTCTGTATTAAATACATGTATCCAGGTAAGACTCATTGAGATTGATGTTACAAGGAGCCCAGGCCAGAAGGCAGCATCACAATCAACCATACAAATCTACCATGACGTTCTCAAGGGAACCTTGTCAGTCGGTCCTGCAGCGGAGGCAGTACTGATCTGCCACTGTCGCTTACAATAGCGTGGCCCTGTCTGTCAGACAGACTCACTGAGGAGAGGTGATCTATGTCTACACTGGACTGCTGATAGTTTCATCTCCTCTTTCCTTCTCTCTGCCTCGTAAACAGTGGCCCCATCGACATATGTGGTTTTATCTTCCTCAGGAGAATGACGAGAATGAAGACAGTCAACGCCTTGGCTCCCCTGTCTGTCGCCCCTCTCACCCTGACCCCGGGCCCGTGGATAAAGGCTATTGATTGAATCGACCGCATGTCGCCATGATGGCTGCATTGTTTTATACTGGCTGTCAATGGATGGAGAAACACATTAAATTGAGGGATTCACTGTAGGCTGGGGCCAAACCTCTGCCCTAAGGGACAATAGTGTCTGCTTACAGTATGACATCAATCAGCATCCACACATGTCCCTAGTCATGAGTCAGATACTGCTTGTAATAAACTAAATTGAATAGGGAATGGGTGAGTTGGAAAAATGGGAAATACTGGAGATGCATATAGTCATTAATCCCTATTAGTGAGATGTGGGTACAGTAGCCTTGTGCTGTAATGGAAAGATGGGGGTGAAGAGGTGGGGTTTAAAGACTAACAGTAATGTGTAGTTGTGAGGGGCCTGGCTTCCCTAAAGGCTTCTATCATTTCCCATTGGACATTTCTGACTTCATTTGCCTTCACGAAAAATGTAGCAACCCCTACACAAATGGCCATTAACCATAATCCACATTTACTGTTGCTGCAGGATTATTTTCCTGCTGTAACAAACTGGCTCAAATGATGAAGGGCTATATAAATACATTTGATTTGATTTGATTTGATGATCCTACATCTGGGCCTGGCGATCTCCTGTGTGGCGACATAACTGGAAGGTGTCCGAGAGTGAACTCTGAACAGTCCCCTTTCAAGCAGTTTTTAAAGTCTATCTGTGAACCAGAGGGATTTTTATTTTGGTACTATATAACTGGTATAATACATCTCCATACTCTCCAGTTGTTTTGATCTTGGTGATAGGGCACATAGGATAGAGTTGCTAATAATAGCATGATGCATTGAACACTTGTGGTAGTGAGTTGCATTTACCGAGGAGAACATTTCAATACAAACACTGAGGTGATTGGAGCTGGAAGACAGACACACACACACACACACACACCTCTTTGGTCTTGCCTCATCTTAGGTAACTAGATGTGGCAGCAGGTGCAAATGAGACATTTAAAATAGTGTCTCTGAAAATAAACAAGGCATCAAGCGCACGCAACAAAACCACAGACATGCATAGGGACTTGACTCACATCGTCCCTGGAAGGAATTCATCTGTCAAGGTATGGCTAAAAATCACAATTACCCATTCAAGACATTGGCCTAACTCGAAGCTCCTTTAAAAAGAAAACCACTCCCTCCCTACGTACTCTTTTCCTGTCATTTTCCTGCTAGCAGGCGTCTAAACACCCTTGGCTGGGCTGGGCTGGGTTCTCATGGGTGTACTTTGTGCTCACACACACACCTGTGTCCTGTCTGATGTCAGTGGGCTGGAGGAACATTACCCAACGGGCGTGTGATGAGATTAAACAAATACAGCGGTTGGTACGGTGCTCTGCTCCCACGCCATACCTCACTGTTTGACCGGCCTGATGGGAGGGGACTGGCTTCTCCTGTAGACCTGACCAGACCATAGAGTATACCAGAGCTAGACCTCACCTTACAACAGTACTACTCATGTACCTCTGGTTCTCATTTCCCTGGGAGAATGCAGCAATGGTTACACTTCTTCACTGTCATGCTCTTTCAGTCGTGAAATAGTTCTGACCATCTAACAGACCAGGAATAGTCTCCTTTCAAAGCCTTGATGTATTGATGTGTCCTGTTGATCAAATATAGAGGTACACCTCCCCCTAGTGGTTTAATTACATACTACAGTACGCATGCACAATCATTTATTTATTTATATTATGAACACAACAAATACAAAAAACAGAAATATACAAACAAGAGTACATAAACCTAACAGACAGGGGTATTACATACCAAGATTCATTTTCAATTTGTTAAATGCTTTTATGGTGCGTATTGCTTTTACATTAACTGATCATTTCAAAATAATATTTAAATTCTATCTTAAATAACGTGAAAAGGGGTTTGTTCTCTGCCCACTTCATTTTATGGACAAAGAATCTTCCATGAAAGATAAACAAATGAACAATGACAGTTAAATCAGGGTCCATATCATTTGGATCAAAATACAACATTAATGTCAGTCTCTCAGATTAACATTAACTGTCGTATCGTTTCAAATAAAATATTCTAACTCACTCCAAAATCTTCTGACATAAGAACAGTCCCAAAATAAATGGCCAAGAGTTTCTGGGTCACAACCACAAAATACACATTTGTTATCAATAGCTGTTTTAAATCTGTGTATAATAAAGGTCTTTACAGGGTAGATTCTATGAATAGGTTTGTATGATACTTCTTTCACCTTATTAGATATACAATATTGACCAGACAACGAAACTTTGTTCCAGTTCAATTGTCCTAGGGCTGCATTCCAGTACATTTTAGCAGAGGGAATAGTAACATATTGACATAGTTTCCTTATATACATGTTCTTACATTTAGAGTTTAAAATGTCAATTCCTTCTAATTGTATTGAGGATACAAAATCCTCAACAGTTGCACTTGGAGTATTGTTATATTCTCCTAAAAGAAGAATAGCACCTTTAGGAACAGCTCTAACAACAATTTGATACTCCTCAGGAGTGAACGTAACAGTGTGTGTTCTCATAAATTCTGGATAATCATATAGTTGTCCATCATTGTAACGGCTGTCGTAGGAGAGAGAGGACCAAGGCGCAGCGGGTTGCATGTTCATCATATTATTTATTGTGAACACGAGAAAAACAAGAAAACAGAGAACAACAGACCGACATTTTCACAGGCTAAATAATAACTGCAATGCGAAATACAACTACCCACAAATCCCCAGGTGAAAACAAGCATCTAATATATGACTCCCAATCAGGAACAACGATGTACAGCTGTTCCTGATCGGGAGCCACACAAACCACACAGAAATAGACAGACTAGAAAACCAACACTAGAACAATTACTCAAACCCCAGACTACATAAACCAAACACCCCTTAAATAACACACACAACCCGAACCATATGAAACAAATTCCCCTCTGCCACGTCCTGACCAAATATAATACAATTACTCCCTCTGCTGGTCAGGACGTGACAATCATTATATATACACAGTTGAAGATGGAAGTTTATATACACTTTAACCTAATACATTTAAACTCAGTTTTTCACAATTCCTGACATTTAATCAGAGTAAAAATTCCCTGTCTGAGGTCAGTTAGGATAACCACTTTATTTGAAGAATGTGAAATGTCAGAATAACAGTGGAGAGAATGATTTACTTCAGCTTTTATTTCTTTCATGACATACCCAGTGGGTCAGAAGTTTACATACACTCAATTAGTATTTGGAAGCTTTGCCTATAAATTGTTTAACTTGGGTCAAACGTTTCGGGTAGCCTTCCACAAGCTTCCCACAATAACTTTGGCCCATTCCTCCTGACAGAGCTGGTGTAACTGAGTCAGGTTTGTAGGCCTCCTTGCTCGCACATGCTTTTTCAGTTCTGCCCACAAATTTTCTATAGTATTGAGGTCAGGGCTTTGTGATGGCCACTTCAATACCTTGACTTTGTTGTCCTTATGCCATTTTGCCACAACTTTGAAAGTATGCTTGGGGTCATTGTCCATTTGGAAAACCCATTTGCGACCAAGCTTTAACTTTCTGACTGATGTCTGGAGATGTTGCTTCAATATATCCACATCATTTTCCTCCCTCATGATGCCATCTATCTTGTGAAGTGCACCAGTCCCTCCTGCAGCAAAGCACCCCCACAACATGATGCTGCCACCCCGGTGCTTCACGGTTGGGATGGTGGTCTTCGGCTTGTGAGCCTCCCCCCTTTTCCTCCAAACATAACGATGGTCCTTATGGCCAAACAGTTCTATTTTTGTTTCATCAGACCAGAGGACATTTCTCCAAAATGTACGATCTTTGTCTCCATGTGCAGTTGCAAACCATAATCTGGCTTTTCAATAGCGGTTTTGGAGCAGTGGCCTCTTCCTTGCTGAGCGGCCTTTCAGGTTATGTCGATATAGGACTTGTTTTACTGTGGATATAGATACTTTTGTACCTGTTTCCTCCAGCAACTTCACAAGGTAATTTGCTGTTGTTCTGGGATTGATTTGCACTTTTTTGCTCCAAAGTACGTTCATCTCTAGGAGACAGAATGCGTCTCCTTCGTGAGCGGTATGACGGCTGCATCGTCCGATGGTGTTTATACTTTAATACTATTGTTTGTACAGATGAACGTGGTACCTTCAGGCGTTTGGAAATTCCCCCCAAGGATGAACCAGACTTGTGGAGGTCTACAATTATTTTTCTGAGGTCTTGGCTGATTTATTTTGATTTTTCTATGATGTCAAGCAAAGAGGCGCTCAGTTTGAAGGTAGGCCTTGAAATACATCCACAGGTACACCTCCAATTGACTCAAATTATGTCAATTAGCCTATCAAAAGCTTCTAAAGCCATGACATAATCTTCTGGACTTTTCCAAGCTATTTAAAGGCACAGTCAACTTACTGTATATAAACTTCTGACCCACTGGAAATGTGATACAGTGAATTATAAGCGAAATAATCTGTCTGTAAACAATTGCTGGAAAAATTACTTGTGTCATGCACAAAGTAGATGTCCTAACCGACTTGCCAAAACTATAGTTTGTTAACAAGACATTTGTGGAGTGGTTGAAAAACGAGTTTTAATGACTCCAACCATGCTCTATATTGTAAAATTTGACTGCACGACAGACCACTTTTTACCTCTGAAATGTAGCTAATGGATTTCAGCCAAGTAATGATAAAACAAAATTAACAGGAAGGCTAGTCAACTATCTAGTAAACATTTCGGATTTGAGGGTGGGTTATCTATTTTTAGTTTTTTTTACAAAATTAAACGGATATATCTTGTAATTTAACAAAATAGTAAGATGGCTAATAACTGGGAACCGTATGCCGATAATATGGTAAGTATTTTTTTTCTTCTAAACCGCTTATCAAAAAGGTGATAGAAGTATTTCCACTCAAATGTCAAACATGCTAATTGCTAAACAGCCAACATTTTTAGACACCAATAATCACATTTATTTTGGGACTGTTCTTATGTCAGAAGATTTTGGAATATTAGAATATTTTATTTTAAAAGAAGCGACTTTTAATGTTAATCTGAGAGACTGATATTTTGTTGTATTTTGATCCAAATGATATGGACCCTGATTTAACTGTCATTGTTCATTTGTTTATCTTTCATGGAAGATTCTTTGTCCATAAAATGAAGTGGGCAGAGAACAGACCCCTTTTCACATTATTTAAGATAGAATTTAAATATTATTTTGAAATGATCAGTTAATGTAAAAGCAATACGCACCATAAAAGCATTTAACAAATTGAAAATGAATCTTGGTATGTAATACCCCTGTCTGTTAGGTTTATGTACTCTTGTTGGTATATTTCTGTTTTTTTTTGTATTTGTTGTGTTCATAATAATACATTTTTTTTTCAATATTAAGAGAAGTGAAAATAATAATAATAATATATAAGCAATGCACTTACTTCCTGTTTTGAAAAAATAATCGGGGGTGGTCTTTATGAGGATGAAAACCCAATCACCGTCTAGTATTGGACTCCGGAAACGACGTCAGACTTCTGTTTACGTCGTAGGAGTCGTATTCCGATAAATCTCGGTCTATTGAATGTTATTTTTAGACACGTTTATACAAATAGAAACATACCTCACAATTTGTTTGATCGCAATGGGCGGTCATGGTGTCATGGCGAACGAGGAATCTTTGGATTACTCCGTGCACGAGGCTTGGAATGAGGCCACCAATGTCTATTTGCTCGTCATTCTGGTTAGCTTCGGACTGCTAATGTATGCTAGAAAGTAAGAGGCTTCTTTGTATTTTGCGGCCGACTGTTAATACATATATGAGTGTTTTGAACTGAATGTGTGCTTAATAACATGTTTTTGATACACTTTGCTGTTACAATGCTTCCAACCAGTTAGTGAACATGAATGACAGTTTACTGTTGGGTCTCACTCGCTTTCCTCCTCTTCTCCCCATCAGAAATAAGAGGAAGATCATGAGGATATTCGCTCTACCTCCCACAGCTGGAGCAACGACCGAACCCAACTTCTATGACAGTCTGCAGAAAGTGAGACTCCGCCAGCAGCTGGAGATGTACTCTCTTGGTGAGTTTGTCAGTCACAGTGAGTGCCGGTTCTAGCCTTTTTGGAGCCCTAAGCTAGACGCAAACATTTTAGTGGAATTCTACACATTTTGCCATGGGGCGAAGAGAAAGATTTGCAATTTTATTACAAATTTCATGCAATTCTACTCATTTTGCTATCGGGAAGAGATACTTTGCGGTTTTACAGCAAATTTCCTGCAATTCTTCCTATTTTGCCATGAGGTGGAGAGACATTCTACACATTTTGTAATGACTTAAGCCATGTTAATATGATATTTAAGTGAGAATGACTAACAAAATCAATGGGGACCCCTGGAGGTCAGGGCCTCTGGGCATGGAATTTGACCATAATTACTACACAGTTAGTCTAGCCAGGTATCTAAATATCAATCCAAACATTGTTAGCTGACATGGCTAATTAAGTGACTGTCAGTGCCTGACGTATCAAGAGAAAGATGGCTGATGTACAACCAAGCGACCGCTTATGCCTGGAACGGCCCTGGTCTCAGTGCTGTTGCAGAATAATGCGTCAATCAATGTTAGACTTGTGCTCACTTATGATAGCGCTTGGGGTCAAATGCATATTTAACATATAAAAATGTATCTAGAAGAATTGTTCTATTTCTGTCCATGATTAGGAACTGACCTCAAATCTGTTAATCACTCAAGTCAAATATATTTCTGGTTTATCAAATAGCTCTGTGTCATTCACTAGTAAACTCTTAGCTCACACAGCACTTCTAAAATATCTAAATCAATCCCACTGTTTAAATTGGTATAATTCTGACTTCTTTATGCCTTCTTAACAGCGAGGAAGTTTGACCAGCATCAAGGCCAGAGTGAGAGTGTTCAGCTCTCTATGGAATGAGACTACAACAACAAGGTAGCATGGCCCATCATCATGCCTGCCTGCTCCACCCTGTCTCTCCATCCCTAGGCCTCTTTGACTTTGGTAAGTCTGATCATTACTACACTCCTGAAGAGGGCATGGTTACCAAGGAGGAAGAAATCAAGGGTCAAGAAAGGTTTCTGTGATTAAGACTGTCGTCAAATCGTTTGTGTTTGCACAATTGTTGCTGTACGATTTGAAACAAGGACTATAATGGATTTGGATATGAAGAATTACTGGATGTTCCCCCTACAACATCTGTTTGTTGTTTTTCCATTTGTTTTGCCTTTTCTATGTATTTTATTAGTCATTTTTGTATTTTATTCAATGCCTTATTGGATTATGTGTGGATTTGTCGCCCCATAGTGGTTGTATGAGAACCTACATCCAATGTTCACGGTACATCCTCTACAGTGAGGATGTATTCAAATAAGTCTTAAACTTGTAAAACAAAAGTATATTACAACAATAACTATTTCATTTAGCATATCTATATAAATGTTTGGTTGTCAAGAACTGTTTCATTTCCCAGTTTCTGATCCTCCTATAGATTCCTTATGGCATTACTGCTGGGAAAGCTTAAAAGTGTTGAGAGGGTCAAAGTTGACTTTTACCCAATCCAATTGCTTTTTCTAAAAAGGAAATGAATTGCTATTATTACTCTGGTTCAAAATAAAAAATAAAAAAACAAGGGACCAATGAAGGACCAAGGATTTTTTTTTAACGTTTTGCTTGATTTCACCCTCTCCCTCCCTCTCTCCCTCCTCTCTCCACTTCTTTTGTAATAATTCATTTAATAGCACAATTCTCTGAGCAGAAAGTTAGGTGTGTGTTTTGTAGAGCAAGATGGTGTAGGTGTTTGGGAGGCAGTGATTGAGGAAGGTGACATTTTGCATCAGGGGCCTAGCAGAAAAGCTGGGCCTCTAATCCATCAAATAAATAAATAAAACATGAGTCAGAGGAAAGCTGTGGCCCAGAAACACAACCCAAAAGAGGCCAAACAAATGTGTGTGGACGTCCTTCGGAGGTAGTGTAATGGAAAAATGATTACTCCTCGCGGCGGCGAAATGGCACACTGATTAAACGCATCAATACATCAACGACCAGAGCGCAGGGCCAGATCCTTACCTATTCTAAATAGGGCTGTGTGTGTGTGTGCGTATTGAATCTTTGCTTATTCAGTTTTGTCGTGTGCATACCCCTTTGTTGTTGCTGTACCTCTGAGCAGAGACTACTTCAGGATACTCTACTATTGTACCACTGTAATTAAACAGCCTCCACTCTTCTGGGAAGGCTTTCCACTAGATGTTGGAACTATGCTGCTAGGACTTGCTTTTATTCAGCCACAAGAGCATTCGTGAGGTCGGGCACTGATGTTGGGCAATTAGGCCCGTGTTTGGCATTCTAATTCATTCAAAAAGTGTTCCCGACAAGCCTTTTCTGTATGGACCTCGCTTTGTGTACGGGGGCATTGTCATGCTGAAACAGGTAATGGCCTTCCCCAAACTGTTGCCACAAAGTTGGAAGCACAGAATCATCTAGAATGTCATTGTATGCTGTCGCAATAAGATTTCCCACCGAAACTAAGGGGCCTAGCCCGAATCATGAAAAACAGCCCAGACCATTATTCGTCCGCCACCAAACTTTACAGTTGGCACTCGAACAGGTAGTGTTCTCCTGGCATCCGCCAAACCCAGATTCGTCTGTCGGCCTGCCAGATGGTGAAGCGTGATTCATCACTCCAGAGAAGGCGTTTCTACTGCTCCAGAGTCCAATGGCGGCGAGCTTTACACCACTCCAGCAGACACTTGGCATTGCGTATGGTGATCTTAGGCTTGTGTGAGGCTGCTCAGCCATGGAAACCCATTTCATGAATCTCCCGATGAACAGTTCTTGTGCTGACGTTGTTCCCAGAGACAGTTTGGAACTTGGTAGTGAGTGTTGCAACCGAGGACAGGCAATTTTTATGCTCTACGTGCTTCAGCACTCGGCAGTCCCGTTCTGTCAGCTTGTGTGGCCTACCACTTCGTGGCTGAGCTGTTCTTGCTCCTAGATGTTTCCACTTCATAATAACAGCACTTACAGTTGACCGGGGCAGCTCTAGCAGGCCACGAATGCACTACGATGGTGCCACGTTGAAAGTCACTGAGCTCTTCAGTAAGGCCATTCTACTGCCAATATTTGTCTATGGAGATTGCATAGCTGTGCATATTTTATACACCGGTCGGCAGCAGGTGTGGCTGAAATATCCGAATCCACTCATTTGAAGGGGTGTCCACGTACTTTTGTGTATATATAGTGTATTTATATCAACATCGGTGTCCATTTTAAATGAGAATAAGTGAGTTGACAGTCATTGGGCAAATATGGGTGTATGGTCTTGCAGTTATTAAATCCATGTCCCCGCCTCACCGTTATCAACAGAGAGATAATCCATGCCCATGAGTCATCTGCTGTATTATCATGAGCCGTAAGGTACAAACCCCAAATGCCACCTAGCCTATAGTATTAGGCTAGTACCAAAGAAAGATTATATCATGTGAACAAGTGTGTTAACGAGATAATGAGCCATTGTACATGTGCTTTTCTAATTAATCTGCTGATGTAATCAATCAGTTTCTCATTACCAGAGGTTTAATATTTAACCAGTACTATCCCATTGAGAAACATTATTCACAGCAAACATTAATCAATAGCTAATCTGGAGTTAATTGCTTAATTACCAAATGGACTAATGAGGTCGTTAGTGGGAGAGGTCTAAATGAACCACTCAGAAGCTTTACTTCATTCTGAGGATGAAAGGGTTCAAGAGAAGGAGAGTAGAGGAGTGGACTAACGATACCAGGACCAAGGTGTTCCATCCACACCGCTCTTTAAAACGTCACCGTATTAAATTCATTTCTTGTTTCTCCTTTGTGAGGGAAAATGGGTAGGGTTGTATCCTTGACATTCAGCAAAGTATGATAGTGATAGAAAAGAGAGAGTGGTTTACCTGCATGTCAATACACTTGGAGGGTAGCATGTCACCTAGAATGACGTGTGTGTGTGTGTGCACACATACTGGGCGTTTGTGGCTAGCTAGGTGGTGGAAAAATTAGGCACAGCTCGGTAGTTTTCAATATTGTTTCATAAGGTTTAATTAAAAATAGTTTATCACTGGGTTTGGGATAACACAGTGACTCAATCTCCCAGCAATGGTCTCCAACCATGCAGAAAGCTATTAATAAACACCAGTCTGAAACCGAGCGAGAGAGAGGAGAGGGTTGAGAGAGGAGAGAGGGGGGGGGGGGGGGGGGGGAAAGAGAAAGTGAGTGTGAGAAAAGGAGAGGAATTAAGGGATAGAGAGGGTTGGGGACGAGAAGAAGGGAGGGAGAGGAAACCCAGCTGATAAATGAATGTAATCTCACAGTGAAAAAGTGAAGAGCCACCGTGATTATACATCACCTGGAGAGGCTAATGAAATATGCTATCTGTTTCTGTTAGCCAAAGAGCCCTTCGAGGGATTCTAGTTCATCTCAATGAATTCTCTGTTTCTCCCCCTCTCTCTGCATCATACAGCAAGTGGGAGAATAGTTAGACTTCAATATTTTGCTCTCTCTTTCTCTCTCTCTCGCCTTGCTCCTGCTTCATCCTCCCCTCTCATCCACTTCCTTAATAAACATTTCATGTTATGATTAAAGAGAAATAGACAGCACGGTTTGGCCTATTTTAATCTCACCTGACACTGTTTTTATGGTGATGGTTATCATGGTATTGCAGGACATCAGCATATTATACACGAGCTCGCATTCTTATTCCACCTCCACAGCAGCCACCTTGAAAAATACGAGAAAAGTAAACAGCTTCATAATTTTGTTTTTATATAAGAAAAAGTCAGGAACAAATGCAGCTGATCAAAAACTCTGGGTGTTTTGGCTGTATTAGTTTGCAACATTCTCTCTCACAATACAATAAAGATGGGTGGTTCTGGTTTGTTTTGAAAGCAGGAAGTGGGCCAGTGCCTAGGGCGATCACTCTCTCTACCCTCTACATCCGAGAGCCAGTTCAGAGAGAATTACTTTCTTTATTTTCCCTCTTCAAACTGAAAGGGACTTTCAAGACAATCTCTCTCCCAGGGACATGCATTAAGTACATTATGTTCCTAGTTTCCCAGGACATTTGCAATGTACTAGTTCTGAGAAATGTTTGTCATGAATTAAGATGATCATCTTCTAGCCTTTTCTATGCAACACTAGGAGTAATATGCAAACACCCAAGCCTACATGCACACGCCCATTTACACACCACAGGCACCCACACGTGTGACCTGGAGTGGACATAGACAGAGGATATCTCTTAGAACGAGGCCCCACTCTTCAACACAGCGGGGACAATCTCTCCTTTCTCTTCTTTATTACTGTAAGGTGATTTATCGTGTAATATAACAAGCCTTAACTTGAGCCCCTTTAAAATGTCTTCCAGATTAACTGGACATTGTTCGTCTTCTCCGCTCCTCTCTTCATTAGCCAGAGAAAGCAGACAAGCCAATCATAGAGCCTCGTCAGCCGCGGGCTGCGACAGGAAGGAGCTTGGTGTTTTATGGGTAGTGTGCATCATATGATGGGTGGTACATGTTATGGTTATTATGCTCTATGGATGGTCTATCAATTAGCTTTATTGAATAGAGGTGAGTTATACTGATGGGCGTTCTTTTCTTCCGTAGCTGAATAGGGTATTATCCTATGACGTGTTATAAGAGTGTGTTCAATTATGCCCACAACATGTTTCAGCAACCTGAGTGCCATTATTTGCATGTCTGCTCTTTTCCCTGATGTGTAAATAGCCTGAAAACCACATGGAATCTGATCTTTTGACTTCCGATTTATACAACTTCCATATGTGGATCAGAATCCTGATACAAACCCCATCCTCCATATGCGACATCTGTCTGGATGCTCAGATCAGATTTTTATGCTTTGAAGTGATTTTTTTTTTTTTGGGGGGGGGGAGTTGCATATAACCTGGCGTTACCATGACAACCACCACAAAATTTAAAGGAACAGTGACAGGAAATTACATTTTAACCTTTAACTAGGCAAGTCAGTTGAGAACAAATTATTATTTACAATGACGGCCTACCTCGGCCAAACTTTCCCCTAACCCGGATGATGCTGGGC
Source organism: Salmo trutta (assembly GCF_901001165.1). Lineage (NCBI taxonomy): Eukaryota > Metazoa > Chordata > Actinopteri > Salmoniformes > Salmonidae > Salmo > Salmo trutta. The sequence goes on from NC_042969.1 coordinate 12,149,014, forward strand.
CAATTGTGCTCCGCCCTAATGGACTCCCGATCACGGCTGGTTGTGATACAGCCCGGGGTCAAACCAGGGTCTGTAGTGACACCTCTAGCACTGCGATGCAGTGCCTTAGACCGCAGCGCCACTCGGGAGATTGATTGCATCTGTGTGCTACTCATAAACTGTGTTTGAATACCCATACTTATATACTGTATACTACATACTTAATGAGTATATACTACATACTATTATTTCATTTTAGTATATTGTAAACGAACGGTAACCTTTCAGGTTAGCATACTAGCGCTTCGTCTGTCTACCGGAAGTTGATGCTGTTGCTATGCAACCTCTTGCTAGCTTGTTAGCATAATAACTTACTAGCTAGACATTTTATGACTTAGGGTGTGTTCTTAAATTCAATCTGGAGTGCCAGAAGCGCTCAGAGTGCACTCTGGGCGTTTGTAAATTCAGAGCATTGTCAGATTGTCCGTTTGTAAACTCAGAGCATTCTGGGAACTTTTGGCATACTAACTATATCCATACTATGACCAATAAGCATACTATATACTCAATTTACGTCACAAATAGTATGGTTAGTATGAGTATTCGAACACGGCTATAGAGAATGATAGAGTGTATCCTTACATACTACCAATTATGGTGTCTATGAGCGCACGGGCGGTGCCATTGAAGCAATCTCCATTTTGAAGTTGTCACGATTGGCTGATCCCTCCTGGTGACCTGTTTGGACATGACTCCAACAGTATCATCAGGAGAGATCAACCGATGAAGTTCCAAGTCCCACCCAGTTGACTACATTAAAATGATATTACTCATGTGCAAGTATGGCTTTTTCAAGTTTTATGTGTGCTTGTTTTTTTTTTAAATTAAATTAATAAACTAAAAAAAGAAGCCCTCAATAGCACTGCCCATGCTAAAATGGCCTTTTGGCCACTAGGGGCCTCTATCATTCTCTATATGGGTCACACGACTGAGTGTGGACAGTCAGAAACGATAGGGTGGCTGTGTAAAGACAGCCGTTGTGATCTACTTCATTCATCCATTCACTGCTGCTCACTCTTTTGTGTCAGTAACAGTTCCACCTCTCCCTCCATTTTCCTCATCAGTGGACGATCAAAAACAGCCTTAGTCACTAGATAGAGGAGCCATAGTGCATTGAACGTGACAGACCAGACAAGATAAATCCACCCAGAGCCATAGATCGCGTCGTCCCATTAGCCAGTTGAGCCTGTTTCCTCATGACCTTTTCTGCGATGACATGATACACCACCTCCTCATCGTCACGGTAACACATCCCCCGACTGTGTAATCCCTTAGGTCCTATTTAATCTCTGTAATCGTCCTGGTGGCGGAGGGATAGGGCTTTAACTGTCTCATAATCTGAGAGGTGAGGATCATCAATCCACGCTGTGTCTGAAATGGCACCTAAGCCTTATTTCATTTCTAAGATGTATTTATTTTCTTGGGCTCCTGAGTGGCACAGCGGTCTAAGGCACTGCATCTCAATGCTAGAGGCGTCACCACAGGCACCCTGGGTTGAATTCAAGGTGTATCACAATTGAAAAATATAATAGTGTCAGGCATCTTCATGATGCCCAGTCCACGTGGGCTTATAAAACAATGCATTTGGTGTATACAAATCAAATTATCATATTAATATATGCACATACCTACATACATACAGTACCAGTCAAAAGTTTGGACTGGGGTTTTAATTCCTGGGGTTTTCTTTATTTTTAATATGTTCTACATTGTAGAATAACAGTGAAGACATCACAACTATGAAATAACACATATGGAATCATGTCGTAACCAAAAAATCTTAAAACAAATCAAAATATATTTTATATTTGAGATTCTTCAAAGTTGCCACCCTTTGCCTTGATAACAGCTTTGCACACTCTTGGCATTCTCTCAACAAGCTTCATGAGGTAGTCACCTGGAATGCATTTCAATAACAGGTGTGCTTTGTTAATTTGTGGAATTTCTTTCCTTCTTAATGTGTTTGAGCCTATCAGCTGTGTTGTGACAAGGTAGGGGTGGTATACAGAAGATAGCCCTATTTGGTAAAAGACCAAGTCCATATTATGGCAAGAACAGCTCAAATAAGTAAAGACAAATGACAGTCCATCATTACTTAAGACATGAAGGTCAGTCAATCTGGAACATTTCAAGAACTTTGGAAGTTTCTTCAAGTGCATTCACAAAAACCATTAAGCACTATGATGAAACTGGCTCTCATGAGGACCGCCACAAGAAAGGAAGACCCAGAGTTACCTCTGCTGCAGAGGATAAGTTCATTAGAGTTAACTGCACCTCAGAGTTAATGCTTCACAGAGTTCAAGTAACAGACACATTTCAACATTAACTGTTCAGAGGAGACTACGTGAATCAGGCCTTCATGGTCAAATTGCTGCAAAGAAACCACATCAATAATAAGAAGAGACTTGCTTGGGCCAAGAAACAGGAGCAATGGACATTAGACGGGTGGAAATCTATTCTTTGGTCTGATGAGTCCAAATTTGAGATTTTGGGTTCCAACTACTGTGTCTTTGTGAGACGCAGAGTAGGTGAATGGATGATCTCCGCATGTGGGGTTGCCACGTGGAGCATGGAGGAGGTGGTGTGGGGGTGCTTTGCTGGTGACACTGTCAGTGATTTATTTAGAATTCAAGACACACTTAACCAGCATGGTTACCACAGCATTCTGCAACGATACGCCATCCCATCTGGTTTGCGCTTAGTGGGACTTAGTTTTTTTTAAAACAGGACAATGACTCAAAACACACCTCCAGACTCTGTAAGGGCTATTTGACTAAGGAGAGGGATGGAGTGCTGAATCAGATGACCTGGCCTCCACAATCACCCGACTTCATCCCAATTGAGATGGTTTGGGATGAGTTGGACCGCAGAGTAAAGGAAAAGCAGCAAACTATTGCTCAGCATATGTGGGAACTCCTTCAAGACTGTTGGAAAAGCATTCCAGGTGAAGCTGGTTGAGAGAATGCGAAAGTGTTCAACGCTGTCATCAAGGCAAAGTTGGGCTACTTTGAAGAATCTAAAATGTATTTTGATTTGTTTTACACTTTTTTTCTGGTTACTACATGATTCCATATGTGTTATTTGATAGTTTGATGTATTCACTATTATTCTACAATGTAGAAAATAGTAAAAATAAAGAAAAACCCTTGAGTAGGTGTGTCTAAACTTTTGACTCGCACTGTACATGTATTATGCAGTGTACATACACATTTGCATTCTTGCTGAAATGAATACAATTGAAATACAAAAATCTTTCAGTTATACAACTTATCTTGTCTCGTCTTCCACGCTTTGGAAACAAAATCTGCAACCAGGAACACTTCTTTTCTGAATTGCCATTCAAGTTTTTCTTCATCACTACCTCAGAATAGTTCTGGTTTCTGTCACTGCATTCTTTCAAACATGTTACTCTTACATCCTCATATGAAGTACAATAAAATGTTTAAAGTGCAGTTCATTCTCGATCTCCCGTAAAATTACAGACTGTACACAGCCACTCTTCTTCATCTATGACATTGAACCTACCTACTTCAATACTTGTTCTCAACTGGGCACACAAGGACCTTTGACTTCTTGTTAGGTGAGAGGTGACATAGGGTTCTGGAACATAGCTGTTTTTGATCTGGTTGTAAGTTCTGAGTTTTGGTTTTAGCCATGTATCAGCCATTTTTCTTTGTAGCTAATGGTTAACTTGTGTTTGATCAGGTTGGCATCATAACTTGTTTCTAAATATATGTTGAAAATCAGCTTCCTTAAATACACTACATGGCCAAAAGTATGTGGACACTCCTTCAAATGAGTGGATTTGGCTATTTCAGCCACACCCGTTGCTGACAGGTGTGTAAAATTGCGCACACAGCCATGCAATCTCCATAGCGAAACATTGGCAGTAGAATGGCCGGTGCTGAAGAGCTCAGTGGCTTTCAACTTTGCACCGTCATAGGATGGCACCTTTCCATCAAGTCAGTTAGTCAAATTTCTGCCCTGCTAGAGCTGCCCCGGTCAACTGTAAATGCTGTTATTGCGAAGTGGAAATGTCTTGGAGCAACAATGGCTCAGCTGCGAAGTGGTAGGCCACACAAGCTCATGGAACGGGACAGCCGAGTGCTGAAGCGGGTTGCTCATAAAAATCGTCTGCCTTCGTTCCAAACTGCCTCTGGAATCAACGCTCCGAACTACTTCCGGTCCGAAGCGAGCAGTCGCACTTCGCTTCGCTCCACAGGTAATATTACACTTCTTTACATTACAACGGTTTGGTTTGTTTGATCTTTACAATTTTTTCTTAGCTATCAAAGATAATTGTGTAGTTTAGAGTAATTATCGAGGCCAGCTATTTTTTCGTCCTCCTAACGTAGTCAACACTGCTGGCTGCTAGCTGCTAGCTAGTCAACACCGCTAGCTAGCCAACCGCTACCGACTAGCAGCGCTGTAGATACTAATACATTACAACGGAACGATTTGACTAGTGCAGTGTTAGCTAGCTAGCTACATAGCTGTCTTTGTCATAGCTTGATAATTGTGTAGTTTAGTAATAGCTAGGTTAGCTAGCCAGCTATTTCCGTCCCCCGCTATTTCCGTCCCCCGTCCCCCGCTATTTCCGTCCCCCGCTATTTCCGTCCCCCGCTATTTCCGTCCCCCGCATGGCTGTGTGCGCCATTGTTCCATACCCAGCCAACTATTACCGACGAGCAGCATTGTAGAAACTAAATACGTTACAAAGGAACGTCTTGATTAGTGTTATGTTATGTTAGCTAGCTACAAAGTTGCTTTTGTATAATAGCCAACCTCTACCGACTAGCAGCACTGTAGAAACTATTACATTACAACGGAACGATTTGACTAGTGCAGTGTTAGCTAGCTAGCTACATAGCTGTCTTTGTCATAGCTTGATAATTGTGTAGTTTAGTAATTATCGAGGCTAGCTAGGTTAGCTAGGTTAGCTAGCCAGCTATTTCCGTCCCCCGCGACGCCATTGTTCCACACCCAGCCAACTATTACCGACGAGCAGCATTGTAGAAACTAAATACATTACAAAGGAACGTCTTGATTAGTGTTATGTTATGTTAGCTAGCTACAAAGTTGCTTTTGTATAATAGCCAACCTCTACCGACTAGCAGCACTGTAGAAACTATTACATTACAACGGAACGACTTGATTAGTGTAGTGTTGTGTTAGTTAGCTAGCATTTTCGTCATTTTAGTCAATAAGATTTTCACAACGTAAGCTTAACTTTCTGAACATTCGAGACGTGTAGTCCACTTGTCATTCCAATCTCCTTTGCATTAGCGTAGCCTCTTCTGTAGCTTGTCAACTATGTGTCTGGCTATCCCTGTTCTCTCCCCTCTGCACAGGCCATACAAACGCTTCACACCGCGTGGCCGCTGCCACTCTAACCTGGTGGTCCCAGCGCGCACGACCCACGTGGAGTTCCAGGTCTCCGGCAGCCTCTGGAACTGCCGGTCTGCGGCCAACAAGGCTGAGTTCATCTCAGCCTATGCTACCCTCCAGTCCCTAGACTTCCTGGCGCTGCCGGAAACATGGATTACCACATAACACTGCTACTCCTACTGCTCTCTCCTCGTCTGCCTACGTGTTCTCGCATACCCCTAGAGCATCGAGCCAGCGGGGTGGTGGCACTGGAATCCTCATCTCTCCCAAGTGGACATTCTCTCTTTCTCCCCTGACCCATATGTCTATCTCCTCATTTGAATTCCATTCTGCCTCCTCAACCCTCCTCTCCTCCCTTTCTGCATCCTTCGATTTTCTCTGTCCCCTATCCTCCAGGCCGGCTCGGTCCTCCACTCCTGCGCCGTGGCTTGACGACTCACTGCGAGCTCACAGAACAGGGTTCCGGGCAGCCGAGCGGAAATGGAGGAAAACTCGCCTCCCTGCGGACCTGGCATCCTTTCACGCCCTCCTGTCTACATTTTCCTCTTCCGTCTCTGCTGCTAAAGCCACTTTCTACCACTGTAAATTCCAAGCATCTGCCTCTAACCCTAGGAAGCTCTTTGCTACCTTCTCCTCCCTCCTGAATCCTCCTCCCCCCCTCCTCTCTCTCTGCGGATGACTTCGTCAACCATTTTGAAAAGAAGGCTGATGACATCCGATCCTTGTTTGCTAAGCCAAACGACACCGCTGGTCCTGCTCACACTGCCCTACCCTGTGCTTTGACCTCTTTCTCCCCTCTCTCTCCAGATGAAATCTCGCGTCAGGTGACGGCCGGCCACCCAACAACCTGCCCACTTGACCCTATCCCCTCCTCTCTTCTCCAGACCATTTCCGGAGACCTTCTCCCCTACCTCACCTCGCTCATCAACTCATCCTTGACCGCTGGCTGCATCCCTTCCATCTTCAAGAGAGCGAGAGTTGCACCCCTTCTGAAAAAAACCTACACTCGATCCCTCCGATATCAACAACTACAGACCAGTATCCCTTCTTTCTTTTCTCTCCAAAACTCTTGAACGTGCCGTCCTTGGCCAGCTCTCCTGCTATCTCTCTCAGAATGACCTTCTTGATCCTAATCAGTCAGGTTTCAAGACTGGGCATTCAACTGAGACTGCTCTTCTCTGTGTCACGGAGGCTCTCCGCACTGCTAAAGCTAACTCTCTCTCCTCTGCTCTCATCCTTCTAGACCTATCTGCTGCCTTTGATACCGTGAACCATCAGATCCTCCTCTCCACCCTCTCCGAGCTGGGCATCTCCGGCGCGGCCCACGCTTGGATTGCGTCCTACCTGACAGGTCGCTCCTACCAGGTGGCGTGGCGAGAATCTGTCTCCGCACCACGTGCTCTCACCACTGGTGTCCCCCAGGGCTCTGTTCTAGGCCCTCTCCTATTCTCACTATACACCAAGTCACTTGGCTCGGTCATATCCTCACATGGTCTCTCCTATCATTGCTACGCAGACGACACACAATTAATCTTCTCCTTTCCCCCTTCTGATAACCAGGTGGCGAATCGCATCTCTGCATGTCTGGCAGACATATCAGTGTGGATGACGGCTCACCACCTCAAGCTGAACCTCGGCAAGACGGAGCTGCTCCTCCTCCCAGGGAAGGACTGCCCGTTCCATGATCTCGCCATCACGGTTGACAACTCCCTTGTGTCCTCCTCCCAGAGTGCTAAGAACCTTGGCGTGACCCTGGACAACACCCTGTCGTTCTCCACTAACATCAAGGCGGTGACCCGATCCTGTAGGTTCATGCTCTACAACATTCGCAGAGTACGACCCTGCCTCACACAGGAAGCGGCGCAGGTCCTAGTCCAGGCACTTGTCATCTCCCGTCTGGATTACTGCAACTCGCTGTTGGCTGGGCTCCCTGCCTGTGCCATTAAACCCCTACAACTCATCCAGAACGCCGCAGCCCGTCTGGTGTTCAACCTTCCCAAGTTCTCTCACGTCACCCCGCTCCTCCGCTCTCTCCACTGGCTTCCAGTTGAAGCTCGCATCCGCTACAAGTCCATGGTGCTTGCCTACGGAGCTGTGAGGGGAACGGCACCTCCGTACCTTCAGGCTCTGATCAGGCCCTACACCCAAACAAGGGCACTGCGTTCATCCACCTCTGGCCTGCTCGCCTCCCTACCTCTGAGGAAGCACAGCTCCCGCTCAGCCCAGTCAAAACTGTTCGCTGCTCTGGCACCCCAATGGTGGAACAAGCTCCCTCACGACGCCAGGACAGCGGAGTCAATCACCACCTTCCGGAGACACCTGAAACCCCACCTCTTTAAGGAATACCTGGGATAGGATAAAGTAATCCTTCTACCCCCCCCCCCAAAAAAAAGATTTAGATGCACTATTGTAAAGTGGTTGTTCCACTGGATATCTTAAGGTGAATGCACCAATTTGTAAGTCGCTCTGGATAAGAGCGTCTGCTAAATGACTTAAATGTAAATGTCAGCACAAGAACTGTTTGTCGGAGCTTCATGAAATGAATTTCCATGGGTGAGGAGCCACACATGCCTAACACCACCATACACAATGCCAAGCATTGGCTGGAGTGGTGTAAAGCTCGCTGCCATTGGACTCTGGAGCATTGGAAACACGTTCTCTGGAGTGATGAATCACGCTTCACCATCTGGCAGTCTGACAGACGAATCTGGGTTTGGCGGATGCCAGGAGAACACTACCAACCCGAATGCATAGTGCTAACTGTAAAGTTTGGCGGAGGAGGAATAATGGTTTGGAGCTGTTTTTCATGGTTTGTGCTAGGCCCCTTAGTTACATTCCATATTAATGGCCATGATTTCGGAATGAGATGTTCAACAAGCAGGTGTCCACATACTTGTCATTGACTTCCTTCATCCAAGGGTAGTTATGTTTTATCCCAGTATATATTTTTGGGGTTGTTATCCTGCCCTCTGGCATATTGATAAGATGGTTCCATAATCAAATAATTTCCCCCCTTTGTCTTATTTCACAATGCTCCCATGTTTCCTTGAATATCAAGGCTTTGAGCAAGCTTATTCACTCCAAGGGAACATCTTATGGCTCTGTTTGGAATAGAGTTATCTGTTTTGTCTTCTTCACAACCCCAGATTCCAGCAGCATAGCTTCAATAAGGACACACACCTGAATTATAGTGAACTATATAGTACACAAGTAACCTATGGGCCCTGGTTGAAAGTATTGCACTATAAAGGTAAAAGTTTTTCCGACACAACCTGGATCTTATGTAATGTACCTGAAAAGATCTCATATCATTATGCTTCAGTTTTTCTATCCCAGGGATTAAAACTTGGCCCTTTTTATATTTACTAGTGGTAATGATTGTTATATATATAAAGACAATTCCTCTGTTCTCTTTTCTTCCTACTGTGGCTCTGTTTTTTTTGTCACTGGTTTTTGGAGAATCCCTCTGGCTCCACCGTGATTCAATTACATGTGATAAAGGGGGACGATGCCCAGAGTGGAGGAGGTAATTTGAGACAAAAGGGGACCATTATGATTCTGTAACTACCTCTCCTCTCCCCAAGGATGGTTCACTGCCACCATGATGATCACTTTATCAGGGGAAACGTGGAGCCCTGCTTTAAGGCTCTGCAGAGCCAACATGGACCCACTCCACATAGGCTTTACAAAGCCAAAATTGCCCCTGTTCTCATAGGCTTATCAAAGCGAAACTGAACAAAGGCATCACAGGCTTAATCGTTTCAAAGTGGAGTCCACGGTAACAGGTTGGCTAGATGGAGCCAAGACGGCGCCGGCGGCAATTGGCTTCCCAAGCCCAAATGGAAACACCACTTTTAGGCTTTTATGGACTTTTATGGCATTAACGCTCTGCCTCACCTCCATTAAACTGTAGTGTTTTCATGGGGAAATACAGAAACAGTGCTATGCCCGTTCTGTTTGATTGCCCGTCAATAGAATAATAAAGTTGAATTGAATTGAATTGCACTGAACTGAATTGGGGTTGGAGCGAGGCATTTCAATGAAATTACGCTGAACCAATGTGGAACAGGCGTTGAATTGACGCCCATGCCCAGTGGGCAGTCTGTCCATACGCAGCGGTGTTAAATCACCAATCCACATAACAAAAACTGAGCGGGGAAAAGGACAGATTAACTTCTCAACGAACAATTCCTTCCTTTCTGATAGGGGATGTAATTCAAAAGCTAAAAACATTGCCCAGGAGAGAGATGATCTAATTTCAATGAAACAACGCTGGACAGAGTGTTAAGCCGTACCTGTTGTGTAGGGGGCTACAACAGGATGTCACGTTAACCTAGGTGTGTGTGTGTGCGTCTCTCTCGATAAGACACAAGAGGTTTAATATCTCCACAGCTCCATATCACTCCCTAGATCAGCGGAGATAACACTGCTAACCTCCTGTCACACAACACTCCACAATCCGCTATTGCACACCACACTCAATTAAAAACAGCACCCCCCCCTCCCCCTAACCACCAAACCCAATTCCCTGGTCTGATAGCATCACTCTTGTCTTCTCTCCTATCTTAATGATGGCTGGGGAGGAGGAAGACGCACTGTGTACAGGTTTGGACATCAAACCAAACTGGGAACACAGTGTCGTCCATGTCGTTGTTGTCGCTAGTCGTCTGTCATTAATACCATTCCAGCCAGTCCACAGGAAAAAAATACTACAGTACTTTTCTTTATAATTATGTAGTAAACTGTAGTATACTATAGAATACTATACTACACACTGTAGTATTCCTCGATCATGTGTCGTACTTACTATAGAATGTTGTAGAATACTATAGTAAATACTATAGTATTATTAAACAAAACTGTAGTAAATACAACAGTAATGTCTGCAAAAAAACACTACTGTTTTTGAAACTATAGTAATACTACAGTAATTTACTTGCATATACACAAACCATTCCTCTCCCACATATACCAGTGTGTGCCACCCATGAGTGAGAAACCTACATGCCAAGGATAGACCATATATTGTGTTCTCTACAGGTTATAGTTCAGAGCTTCTGCTCTTTCCTATCTGTTCGGACCACAGTTCTACCTACCTACAGGTTATGGGACATTTGCTCTTTTAGTATTTCTCCAGTAGGTTTCCTGATTAAGAAAGCTTGATGGCGAGCGATAAACTCGAAAGAGTCATGAATCTACACGCCTCTTGTTCATCATAGGAGGCTTATTGGAACTGTCGTTTCTGACTGAGACTTATGAAAGTGTGATTCAAACAATGTACATTTGTGATTGCTAGGCATACAAATAACATTATTTATTGACACATTTGAAACGAGTTTCAGTTGCGTGCGCTACCGGACTAGATTGTGAACGAACCTTGGCGGAATCCAATTGCTTGACTGCTGCGTGAGAGATGAGCACAATATCGTTCTCGAACTGCAGCAGTCACGCAAAACGATTCGTTCTCCAGTGTTTAGCAGAGAGGCAAGCTGTGTACGTTTTGGGTTCTACAAAGCTGTGTCCATCAACAACATTAAAGAATCAATGCATTGCATTAATTATTGCACCATGCGATCAATTATCAGTTTTCTAAACATATATTTTTCTTCTCTTCAGCATGATCTATTTTCCAGTTGGTGGTCGGAGGATGTCTCGGGAGCCGCTGATCCGGGGGCGCGCATAACCCTGCTATAGGATTCATTGCGACACGCAGGTCAAACGAACGACAACAAATAACGAGTCATTCAGGAAAACTAATCATGACTCTCGAGTCAGTAAAATGTATCTTTCAAAAATAACGAATAGTTCGCGAACTGCCCATCACTAATAGTAAACTTTAAATAGCCTACTATAGAATACTACAGTGATCTGCTAAAATAAAACACTGTAGTAGGTTAAATACTACAGTAATGTCCGCAAAAACACGTGTGTCTGTAAAAACCCCACAGTAAATACTATATAGTATTCACTGTAATGTTTTTGCAGACTTTATGTAGTAGGCCTATTCACCGTAGTGTTTTTGCGAAAAAACACTACAGTGAATACTACAGTACAGGGTTCCCCAACTTGCGGCCTGCAGGCGTTGGTGTAAAGTACTTCAACGTACTCCTTAAGTAGTTTTGGGGGGTATCTGTACTTTACCATTTATGTTTTTGAAAACTTTTACTTCACTACATTCCCAAAGAAAATAATGTACTTTTTATTACATACATTTTCCATGACACACAAAAGTACTCATTACATTTTGAATGCTTAGCAGGACAGGACAAATGTCAAGAGAACTTATCAAGAGAACACGTGGTCATCCCTACTGCCTCTGATCTGGCAGACTCAGTAAACACAAATGCATAATTTGTCAATTATGTCTGAGTGTTGGAGTGTGCCCCTGGCTATCTGAAAATTTAAAAATCAAGAAAATGATGGAATCTGCTCTGCTTAATATAAGGAATTTTAAATGATTTGTACTTTTACTTTTCATACTTAAGTATATTTTAGCATACATTTACATTTGATACTTAAGTATATTTAGAACCAAATACTTATAGACTTTTACTCAAGTAGTATTTTACTGGGTGACTAACCTTTACTTGAGAAACTTTCTATTAAGGTATCTATACTCAAGTATCACGATTGGGTACTTTTTCCATCACTGCCTGTGGGGGATTTTCCCCCAATTTTTCTGAAAATATTGTTGTACATAAAAGACTGTAAAATCAGCTCTAAGTGATTTTGAATTTTGGAAATTATTATGTTTTAGTCAAATATGCCTGTTTGGCCTTCTTGCAGTCAATTTTTTGTCTACAAATGATTTGTAATTATGTTCCGGCCCCTGACCATCCACTCAAGTAAAAAATTGGCCCGCAGTTTGAATGTAGTTGATGATCCCTGCTATAGTATATAAACAACACTAATAATTAATGTGGGAGGTTCCATTGCTTTGCAGTGATTGGTGCTCTGTCTGTGCTATTCCACTAGGTCCCTGTAGGGGTCACTGTGACTCTTCAGAGGGTGCCCACACTGCTCAGTTAATTACATTACATTACAACACAAGAGCACAGAGCAGCAGGCCTTTCACAAACACTGTAGCGGCAGCACTCCCGATTCAACACACACACTGAGACACGGATCTCACATTTCAGACGTTGTATCAATGCAAGGAAGTGCACATCCATTGGATAACATGCTGCGACTGTATGGTAAAGCCACACATTTGTAGGTTTTGAAAATCTTTGCTGTGTTTTCTGTCTGACAGCAAGAGAATACCTATCAGTTGATCTTAAGCAGATGTGTTTACTAAAGTGATGCGTAGCGTTGATTTTGTCCTCAGGGAATGGGTCTCCGTCTCTAAGCATTCTTATTGATGATGATTGGCCTCCAAACCATGCTGTGTTGCATTGTAAACTCAGCAAAAAAAGAAACGTCCTCTCACTGTCAACTGCATTTTATTTTTAGCAAACTTAACATATGTAAATATTTGTATGACCATAACAACATTCAACAACTGAGACATAAACTGAACAAGTTCCACAGACATGTGACTAACAGAAATTGAATAATGTGTCCCTAAACAAAGGGGGGGTCAAAATCAAAAGTAACAGTCAGTATCTGGTGTGGCCACCAGCTGCATTACGTACTGCAGTGCATCTCCTCCTCATGGACTGCACCAGATTTGCTAGTTCTTACTGTGAGATGTTACCCCACTCTTCCAACAAGGCATCTGCAAGTTCCCGGACATTTCTGGGGGGAATGGCCCTAGCCCTCACCCTCCGATCCAACAGGTCCCAGACGTACTCAATGGGATTGAGATCCGGTCTCTTAGCTGGCCATGGCAGAACACTGACATTCCTGTCTTGCAGGAAATCACGCACAGAATGAGCAGTATGGCTGGTGGCATTGTCATGCTGGAGGGTCATGTCAGGATGAGCCTGCAGGAAGGGTACCACATGAGGGAGGAGGATGTCTTCCCTGTAACACACAGTGTTGAGATTGCCTGCAATGACAACAAGCTCAGTCCGATAATGCTATGACACACCGCCCCAGACCATGACGGACCCTCCACCTCCAAATCGATCCTGCTCCAGAGTACAGGCCTCGGTGTAACGCTCATTCCTTCGACGATAAACGTGAATCCGACCATCACCCCTGGTGAGACAAAACCGCGACTCGTCAGTGAAGAGCACTTTTTGCCAGTCCTGTCTGGTCCAGCAACGGTGGGTTTGTGCCCATAGGCGACGTTGTTGCCGGTGATGTCTGGTGAGGACCTGCCTTACAACAGGTCTACAAGCCCTCAGTCCAGCCTCTCTCAGCCTATTGCGGACAGTCTGAGCACTGATGGAGGGATTGTGCGTTCCTGGAGTAACTCGGGCAGTTGTTGTTGCCATCCTATAGCTGTCCGTCCTGTCTCCCTGTAGCGCTGTCTTAGGCATCTCACAGTACGGACATTGCAATTTTTTGCCCTGGCTACATCTGCAATCCTCATGCCTCCTTGCAGCATGCCAAAGGCACGTTCACACAGATTAGCAGGGACCCTGGGCATCTTTCTTTTGGTGTTTTTCAGAGTCAGTAGAAAGGCCTTTTTATTGTCCTAAGTTTTCATAACTGTGACCTTAATTGCCTACCGTCTGTAAGCTGTTAGTGTCTTAACAACCATTCCACAGGTGCATGTTCAGTAATTGTTTATGGTTCATTGAACAATTATGGGAAACAGTGTTTAAACCCTTTACAAGGAAGATCTGTGAAGTTATTTGGATTTTTACGAATTATCTTTGAAAGACAGGGTCCTGAAAAAGGGACGTTTCCTTTTTTGCTAAGTTTATTTCTCCATTTATTTCCATGAGAGCGCTGCTTAACCGGTAGATTTGCAGCTCAATGAGTCAAACTTCTCTGACGTGTGTGTGTGTGTGTGTGTGTGTGTGTGTGTGTGTGTCGGATTCCTCATTAACCAAAGGGCAGAAATGATTAAGGCTTCAGGTTGCCATGCCAACCGGAGGTCAAGGGTTAGAAGGGTGGTGAGTGCAGTGGGCTCGGAGGAGTGCAGGGGCAATGGAGAGATGTCACTGAATTCAATTTGCGGGGCAGAAAAACCCTGGAGCAATTAACTGTTATGCATGCACACACACACACACACACATACACACGACAGAGATAGAGAGAGGAAATGCATGGTGCCTGGAACACTTACCCACCAAGACGACAGAATGTAAAGCGAAAGCCTTTGAAAGGGTGACTGAAGAGTTTAATGGAGCTGATGAGAGATGGAGAAAGAGAGAGAGACTGTGTCTCAGTGTGTAAAATGTTTGTGTATGTGGTCTTTTTTTAGTGTTAGTATGTTCCTGTGTGTGTGTGTGTTCCTGTGTGTGTGTGTGTGTGTGTGTGTGTATGTGTGTGTCTGTGTATGTGTGTGTCTGTGTATGTTTGCGTTTGGTGTCGGAGGTCGGTCAAGTTGGCTCTAAGGTTGTCGGGGGAAACAAGCGCTGTTGTGGTTGATCTTTGAGGTCCGCTGCCCACGAGAACATTCTGGAAGCGTGACCCCGTGAAGGCCTGATCCGCCGCCATGCAAAACTGTCACTGCCTGCCTGCCGTGTGTGTGTGTGTGTGTGTGTGTGTGTGTGTGTGTGTGTGTGTGTGTGTGTGTGTGTGTGTGTGTGTGTGTGTGCGCGCACTGGAGCACAACACCACAGCCTGGTTGTGTGTGAGTGGGTGTTTGACCCATGCAGGGGTGACGTGTGCGAGCCACCGTATGCAAATCCATCACTGCTGGCTGTTATCTTATTTACATCAATGTCTCTTTCTGTAGTGTTGGTTGGCTCCTCTGTCAGTCTGTCTGTACCAGTATGCATTTGTGTGTAATGAGCAGTCCTGTCAGTGTGGGGGCTAAAGCCCAGATTTGAGCTGAAAAAAGTATGCTATGTCTAATAAGCCTATTTCATATATCTGTGTTCCACACCGCAGGTGGCCCAGTCAGAACAAGACTGTGGATGTCAGGAACATATGGCTCTGTCATTCTACCACTCATACCGGCCACTCTAATGACATACTTTACATAAACACACACAAACACACACACACACACACACACACACACACACACACACACACACACACACACACACACAGAGGCATGTGTGCCACCAATTACAGTGACACAAGTCTTTATACATGCATGTGTAGGGGTGTATGCATGCGTCTATGTGCATCTAGTGTGTGTGTGTGAGAGGGAGAGAGAGAGAGAGAGAGTGTGTCATATTGCCAGTCTTGGATTCCCATTTGGATGCTGCTGAAGGCACCTGGAGGTAGACCATTTCAGAGGCACAGCAACATCAAAGACCTCTCTCTTGCTCTTGCTCTCTTTCACCCCCTCTCGCTTTCACCCCCTCTCTCTCTCTTTTATCCTCCTCTCTCTCCAGATCTGTCTGCTTAACTGTGACACTGTATTTTCCTTGCTTCAGACTCCACAGCCCATTCACAGATGAACTGTCAGCAGAATTCTGGGTGGAAAAAAATGACTTTTCCGTTCTCTGGTTTCAGCGCAATTTCCCATCGTCAAGGTCACCTGAGCCAACTGTATCCATGAAGGAATGGGAGGAAGGTAGAGTGAGAGAGTGGAGGAGGGTGAAGGAAAGAGGGAGCTACGGGACCAGGAGGGAAAAAGAAAATCAAACAGAGGGACAGAGAGGACAGCCAAGTTCCCTTATGACCGGCTGCTAATGTCATCACATAAACACAGGGGGCCCAGTTAACGGCCCAGGGCAGTCAAAAATGGGATTTTCCTGTGTTTTATATATATTTCCACACTATGAGGTTAGAATAATACTGTGAAATTGTGAAAATTGGAATAATGCCCTTTTAGTGTAAGCTGTTTGAAAAGACTGCCTGCATTTCAACCTGTTTTGGCCTTCCATGGTGACATCACCATGTGGTAAATTAGTTAATAGACCAATATGAGAGTTCCAAACAGCTAACTTTCAGTTTTCCCTTCCCAACTCAGACCACTTCCAGAGAGTGCTAGCAAAATTACTGGTGAGAAATTGCCCTTTGCTAGGAAGATATGTATGTATGTATGTATGTATGTATGTATGTATGTATGTATGTATGTATGTATGTATGTATGTATGTATGTATGTATGTATGTGTGTGTGTGTGTGTGTGTGTGTGTGTGTGTGTGTGTGTGTGTGTGTATATATATTTATTTTAATTGAAAACAGTCACAGTAAAGTTCTTAATTGTTACCCAGAAAGGATTTAATATTGAGATAGAAATTAATGCATTGGACCTTTTTAACCCCAGAGGATTATGGGAAAAAAGCTCATGCATGTACAGAATGTAGTCCAGCCATTATTTTTTCAAAGTGCTTCAGTGCTGGTGCGGAAATCGCAGAACTCCAACATCTTGTGATTGGAGACAAACACAGATTCATCAACACACACATATCCAGAGATGGAAACTCGAGTCTGAGACTTGGACTCGAGTTGCACTTAAGTCGCAAAAAAAATGACTTGCGACTTGATTTAGGCTCGTGATCAATTGACTTGAGACTTGACTTGGACTCTAGATGAGAGACTCGTGAACAATGCAAGTCAGTACTGGGATACGTTTTTGTTGTGCATTCTGTCAGATAACATGGAACAGGTGGCATTGTAACTCAGAGAAAGTAGTTTAATACAGAGGGCTGAAAAGCGTTCTAGAAAAAAATATGCAGACGAGGACGTACCTATTTCAATAGGAGGATCGTGGTTACTCATATTTGCACTTCGTCATATTTGATTAAGTGGACATTGTGTATGCTATTTCTATATCAATCGGAACATTAAGACGCAAGCAAAAGTGAAGCTATCGTTTATCTTAACTTAAGCTTGTTAGGACGGGCACAAGTTAGCTATCGTTTATCATAGTATGTGAAATCATGTCATATTTAAATAATATGCTGTAAATGATATAATTATGACAGTGTTTGGCAACTAACTTTAAATTCATGAAATTGTCCCAAAAAATATGTAGGAAATGTCTGTTTATTTTTTGTTTGTTTTTTAAGGGGACATGGTTTCACATTGACTTTTGACCTAGTGAACTTTCTTAGTAAACTTAAAGAGCAACTTTTCAGTTTTTACTTATTTTAAAAATAGGTTATTGGACTGGTCTAGGTGGCATTATTAAAAAGGAAAAAAAAAACAATTTCTTCAATTTTTCTCAATGAACACTGTGGCAAGTGACATGATTGAGTACACCATAGGATTCAGGACCAAGGATCGGTGCTTCCTCTAGATAGGGGTGCCGTGTCTGCACTCTTGTCCATCGTCTGAAAGGCCGCTTCGACCAGCGGTGCAGATACTACAATCTCTGCTGTGGCACTTTGCAGCTCCTTCAGGGTTATCTTTGGTCTCTTTGTTGCCTCTGATTAATGCCATCCTTTGCCTGGTCTGTGAGTTTTGGTGGGCGGCCCTCTCTTGGCAAGTTTGTTGTGGTGCCATATTCTTTACATTTTTTAATAATGGATTTAATGTTGCTCCGTGGGATGTTCAAAGTTTTCAAATATTTTTTTATAACCCAACCCTGATCTGTACTTCTCCACAACTTTGTCCCTGACCTGTTTGGAGAGCTCCATGGTCTTCATGGTGCCGCTTGCTTGGTGGTGCCCCTTGCTTAGTGGTGTTGCAGACTCTGGGGCCATTCAGAACAGGTGTGTATATATACTGAGATCATGTGACAGATCATTTGACACTTATATGGCACACAGGTGGGCTTTATTTAACTAATTATGTGACTTCTGAAGGTAATTGGTTGCACCAGATCTTCTTTAGGGGCTTACATTCATACTTGTCATTTATCTTCCCTCACCAACAGATTTTCTGTTTGTGTGACAGAATGATGTAAAATATAGACAATGTATTCCATAAAACACCATGCACTTTAAAATGTTGTGTTTGCTTTTTTTCATATCTGGTACAATTACTTGTATTAATGTAAACAGTCTACATTTTAAAAGGAAATGTATTTTGATTTAAATAGCGCCTGATGTGCTTTCTTGAATACAAGTACGGACTAATGAACAAGGGAGTCTCTTCAAATAATTTACAAGGTCTATAGACCTAACCCACAGCAGGCAGGAAGCCATTGCCAAAAGGGACATGAGACTTGACTTAGACTTGGCCCTAAAAAGACTTGAGACTTGACTTGGACTCTACCTCAAAGATTAGTGAACATCTCTGCACATATCGCCCTGCACATACGGACCCACTTACTATGGGCCTGCACCTACGCATACAAACAAGTGTAGTTCTCAATCAGACCAAAGGAGGGCAGTGTAGCACCTCAATAAGGCTGCTCCACTGAAAGTGTGGTGGTGATGAAATCCAATGATAACCCAAAAAGAAAAGGCCTCATTTGAGAATAAAAGGAGATAAGAGAAGTTCAAAATATTCTATGTATTTTTAAAAGGAACTGGGGTGCAGGGATGAGAGGGAATTACAGATGAATGTGTGTGCCTGTGTGTGGATAAGTGATACCTAATATTATATTCTTTCAGCATCTTGTTAATGATATGAACAGCATAATATTGGGCCTGGAGAGATTTGAGAGAGCTAGGATTCCTATAAATGCATGGATGGATGTATTGTTGGATATATGGATGGATGGTCAAGGAATGGGTTGATTTTAGGGGGAAAAGAATGGGCAACTGTACGGATGGATTTAGGAATTCAAGAATAGATGACTGGATGGATAGACTGCGGAGGAGTGGGATGGATGGGTAGATGGATAGACTGCGGAATAGAAGGATGGATGGTACATTGCTTCTGTATCTCCTTCCCCTCAGGCAGCTTGTTGTTGTGATGTTCTCAACACAGCAATCTGCTGCAGTGATCATTTGGCCAACCATTCAGCGTGTAAACATGACACTGTGAAGGGGACAATATTACCCATTTTAATGCTTGCTAACTGCAGTTCCTCAAAGCAAGGCTTGGTTCACTGGCTGTATCATTTGGCCTTGCTCTGTAGCTGTGAGGGCCACAACAAGTGGGTTTCTCACAGAGGGGGTGGACATGAGAGCCGCTTTTCTGAGATTCACAACAACTAAAACCAATGATCTCCTTTCACACTGCAGAGAACCTCTCTGTCCACCTCAAGCTTTAAAACTGGGCTTGAACTGGAGGTTGTTTTGTAATGTAAACAGAATACAGAGTGAACAATGGAATTCGGCTTCACACCAACAGACAGTCAACCCATGGCCTGAATATACTAAAGTACACCACAATCCAGTTTCTCTGGAGAACGCTTTGGCCTTCAATGGGCAGTGCAGCTGTGTGTGTGTGTGTGTGTTTGTAAGTAAGTGTGTGTGTGCGCATGCGTGTGTGTATGTTAACCACGTTAAGGGTGCTATAAGAGCACCATTTTGGCCCTGTAATCTTGGAGAGTATAATTGGTGCTTACCATTAAACTGCCAACTCCCCTGGGAGGAGGGGGTGAGGGGGGGATAATAATGATAATATTAAAATGCAGGGAAGGAGGGAGAGAGAAAGAGGGGGCACCACAATGAGAGAGAGTGAGAGAGAGAGAGAGAGAGAGAGGAGCAGTGGGAAATCTTGCACTATAAACAGCTCCAGCAGACAGAGGCAGCCTCTTTATGAGGTCGTTACATTATTACACTACGTTTTATTGCAACACAAACAACTGCTTTCAAAAAGCAACAAGGGAGGTGACAATCTCACCCACCTCTTTTGGCTTAAAAAACAGATCTAATTAAAAGTGTTTTATAGTATGTACACCCCTCCCTACCCACCATCTCAAAAAACACTCGACACATAAATACTTTCTCTCTCTCATAGATTGTGGAGGAAACCACATTAAAAACAATCCAGGTGAGATTGGGCACAGTAGTTGAGAGGCTGATAGCTGGAACAAAGCTTGAGAGTCAGGTTGTGTCCCAAATGGAACCGTATTCCCTTGATAGCGCACTAGATTTGACGAGTGCACATTGGGCTCTGGTCAAAAGTAGTGCGCTACAAAGGGAATAGGGTGCCGTTTGGGAGACAGCCTCAGTCTTTGGTGTGTGGCAAAGGAGTCGACCTTAAACGAGAGAGGAGCCTTCCTATCACATCAGAGAAAGGCTTCTGGAGGGAATCTTCACAGAGAAGATAGAGGTCCTTCAGTAATGACAAGGGCAAATCTTCAAACGGTCTGGAAACTTCTATATTAGCGGCGCTTTTGAACGCAACTTCTATAGCAACGGACAGAAACAGACATTTGAATATAAAAATGCTGGGAGGGACACAAAGACAAAGGAGCAGATGGAGATGGGATGACAGAGATAGGGTGTTGAAAAGAGAGATTAAAGAGGGGGGACTGAGTAGATTGATGGATTGCTAGATTGAAGGAAATTATGAGAATATTATAACAGTACACCATCCTTATAGTCCCTCTCATAATATCCATCTATCTCTTCTAGTTTTGATTATCCCGAGTTTGAATAGCCACTCAAAACATGAGTGGTTTGCCGATAACATTGCAAAGGTAAAGAGTAAATACATTTGAATGGTTTATTTCAGCATTTTAGACCACAAGGCCTTGACGCAGTCTCAGTTCAAACAATAACTGAGAATATGTTTCATTATTCACAGTTTGTTAAACAAATCAGATACAAACTCTGGAATGATATCTGTATCTCCTCTCCACTCTCTTTCATTTAATTCCAATTATCAGACCTATCTCCTGGTCAAAGAAATGTGTGTTTTCCCTTCAGAGATAAAACTCCCTGATTTACTTAGTACTAAACCCTTGAATTCGCTGCTGTCAAATGGGTCATTCCGCCAATATATATATATATTTTCTTAACCCCAAATTCAGCATACTCTCCTGCAACCTGCCTCACCCAATGTGGTATGGATCTGCTATTTTCTTTACCTCAGAACCAGAACCCCCAACAAAAGCTAGCCAGCTAACTAACTACTAACTAGTAGTCAGCTAGCCACTGCTAGTGGTCATCAGCTAACTTTTAACCTGGACAACTCCTGCCAGTCTGTACAGCGTGTTTCAACCCAAAGCTTATCAGACTCCTTTTTCGCCATATCACCGGATTCCTACCGCAAGCTCTGAACCTCTTCACCTGGATCACCGCAGATAGCTAGCTGCTATCCGATTTGGCTTCTCCTGGCTAATGTCCCTGTCCCGAAGCAAGCACCAATAAGCCTGGAGCTAGCCTATGCTAAGCCCATCTCCCGGCTAGCTGAAGAGGACCATCAGCCACTCCTTGGGCTACAATACCTGTTTTGCCAATTGGCCTGGACCCCTTTTACTGCCGACGCGGAGCCCCGCCGATCCATCATGACTGGACCACCGACGTAATCCGCCCGAGGGTTTTTTTCAACTGGCTCCTTCGTCGCGACATCCCCTGAATGGCAATCTGCTAGCCGCGGCCCGCTAGCTATCCAGAGCATACCGGACTGTTAGCTGTAGTGGTCCATCAGTCAATTTCTTGGGCTACTATTCCTATTTTGCCAATTGGCCTGGACCCTTTTACTACACGGACACCTGCTGATCCATCACGACTGGTCTGCCGACGTAACCGTATGAGGGGGCTACAACAACAGACTTCTTCCGTCGCAACCTCCCTCTAAGGCCCTTCTGCTAGCCTGCTAGCCCCGGCCCGCTAGCTATCTGAATCGCCGTGTCTTCAGCCCGTCCAGCTACTCATTGGACCCTATGGTCACTCGGCTACGCATGCCTCTCCCTAATGTCAATATGCCTTGTCCATTGCTGTTTTGGTTAGTGATTATTTAGCACAATCTGCCAACCCGGATGTCCTAGCTGTGTCTGAATCCTGGATTAGGAAGGCCACCAAAAACCCTAAAATGTCCATCCCTAACTATAACATTTCCCGACAAGATAGAACTGCCAAAGGGGGCGGAGTTGCAATCTACTGCAGAGGTAGCCTACAGAGTTCTGTCTTACAATCCAGGTCTGTGCCCAAACAATTTGAGCT
This sequence comes from Salmo trutta, assembly GCF_901001165.1. NCBI lineage: Eukaryota > Metazoa > Chordata > Actinopteri > Salmoniformes > Salmonidae > Salmo > Salmo trutta. Next base: position 12,171,413 of record NC_042969.1, read on the forward strand.
TCTACTTTTAAAAATCCACCTTTGCAGAAACAAGTCGCTTACCGTTGCCGCTTGCAATAGACAATCTTCTGCCCCCAGCTGTGCCCTGGACACCATATGTGAATTGATTGCCCCCCATCTATCTTCAGAGCTTGTGCTCTCCTAAGTGACCTAAACTGGGACATGCTTAACACCCCGGCCATCCTACAATCTAAGCTTGATGCCCTCAATCTCACACAAATGATCAATAAACCTACCAGGTACAACCCCAAATCCGTAAATACTGGCACCCTCATAGATATCATCCTAACCAACCTGCCCTCCAAATACACCTCTGCTGTCTTCAACCAGGATCTCAGCGATCACTGCCTCATTGCCAGCATCCGTAATGGGTCTGCGGTCAAACGACCACCCCTCATCACTGTCAAACGCTCCCTAAAACACTTCAGCTCCCTAAAACACTAATCTACCTGGCCCGGGTATCCTGGAAGGATATTGACCTTATTCTGTCAGTAGAAGATGCCTGGTTATTCTTTAAAAGTGCTTTCATCGCAATCTTAAATAAGCATGCCGCATTCAAAAACTTTAGAACCAGGAACAGAGATAGCCCATGGTTCACTCCAGACCTGACTGCCCTTAACCAACACAAAAACATCCTGTGGCGTTCTGCATTAGCATCGAACAGCCCCCGTGATATGCAACTTTTCAGGGAAGTTAGAAACCAATATACACAGGCAGTTAGGAAATTTGCATCCTGCAGCACAAACTCCAAAAAGTTCTGGGACACTGTAAAGTCCATGGGAAATAAGAGCACCTCCTCCCAGCTGCCCACTGCACTGAGGCTAGGAAACACTGTCACCACACCCCTCAGCAACTTGCCGAAGCTTCCCCCATTTCTCCTTCTCCCAAATTCAGATAGCTGATGTTCTGAAAGAGCTGTACAATCTGGACCCGTACAAATCAGCAGGGCTAGACAATCTGGACACTCTCTTTCTAAAATTATCAGCCAAAACTGTTGCAACCCTTTTTACTAGCCTGTTCAACCTGTCTTTCGTTTTGTCTGAGATCCCCAAAGATTGGAAAGCTGCCGCAGTCATCCCCTTCTTCAAAGGGGGAGACACTCTAGACCCAAACTGCTACAGACCTATATTTATCCTACCCTGCCTTTCTATGGTCTTCGAAAGCCAAGTTAACAAACAGATCACCGACTATTTCGAATCCCACCGTACCTTCTCCGCTATGCAATCTGGTTTCCGAGCTGGTCATAGGTGCACCTCAGCCATGCTCAAGGTCCTAAACGATATCATAACCGCCATCGATAAGAGACAATACTGTGCAGCTGTATTCATCGACCTGGCCAAGGCTTTCGACTCTGTCAATCACCACATTCTTATCGGCAGACTCAACAGCCTTGGTTTCTCAAATGACTGCCTCGCCTGGTTCACCAACTACTTCTCAGACAGAGTTCAGTGTGTCAAATCGGAGGGCCTGTTGTCCGGACCTCTGGCAGTCTCTATGGGGCTGCCACAGGGTTCAATTCTCGGGCCAACTCTTTTCTCTGTATACATCAATGATGTCGCTCTTGCTGCTGGTGATTCGCTGATCCACCTCTACGCTGACGACACCATTCTGTATACTTCTGGCCCTTCTTTGGACACTGTGTTAACTAACCTCCAGACAAGCTTCAATGCCGTACAACTCTCCTTCCGTGGCCTCCAACAGCTCTTAAATGCAAGTAAAACTAAATGCATGCTCTTCAACCGATCGCTGCCCGTACCTGCCCGCCCGTCCAGCATCACTACTCTGGATGGTTCTGACTTAGAATATGTGGACAACTACAAATACCTAGGTGTCTGGTTAGACAGTAAACTCTCCTTCCAAACTCACATTAAGCATCTCCTATCCAAAATTAAATCTAGAATCTGCTTCCTATTTCGCAACAAAGCATCCTTCATTAATGCTGCCAAACATACCCTCGTAAAACTGACTATCCTGCCGATCCTTGACTTCGGCGATGTCATTTACAAAATAGCCTTCAACACTCTACTCAGCAAATTGGATGCAGTCTATCACAGTGCCATCCGTTTTGTCAACAAAGCCCCATATACTACCCACGACTGCGACCTGTATGCTCTCGTTGGCTGGCCCTCGCTTCACATTCGTCGCCAAACCCACTGGCTCCAGGTCATCTATAAGTCTTTGCTAGGTAAAGCCCCGCCTTATCTCAGCTCACTGGTCACCATAGCAGCACCCACCTGTAGCACGCGCTCCATTTCACTGGTCACCCCCAAAGCCAATTCCTCCTTTGGCCGCCTTTCCTTCCAGTTCTCTGCTACCAATGACTGGAACAAATTGCAAAAATCACTGAAGCTGGAGACCCATATCTCCCTCACTAACTTTAAGTACCAGCTGTCAGAGCAGCTTACAGATCACTACACCTGTACATAGCTCATCTGTAAATAGCCCATCCAACGCCTCATCCCCATACTGTTATTATTATTATTTTTTTTGCTCCTTTGCACCCCAGTATCTCTACTTGCACATTCATCTTTTGCACATCTATCACTCCTGTGTTTAATTGCTAAATTGTAATTATTTCGTCACTATGGCCTATGTATTGCCTACCTCCCTTATCTTACCTCATTTGCACACACTGTATATAGACTTTTTCTCTATTTTGTTGTTGACTGTATGTTTGTTTATTCCATGTGTAACTTTGTGATGTTGTTTGTGTCGCACTGCTTTGCTTTATCTTGGCCAGGTCGCAGTTGTAAATGAGAACTTGTTCTCAACTAGCCTACCTGGTTAAATAAAGGTGAAATAAAAAAATAAAAAGAGCACATGTTCAACATAATAAAAAAAAACATGTTTTCCCATCTCAAGAGATAAAAAATAAAAATAAAGACTAAGTTAAGTGCCTGTTAAGTGACAAATAAAGTAACAGGGTTGACCTTAACAGGGTGTAACAGGGTTGACCGTAACAGGGTTGATGATTTCATCCTAAATCAGCCATAAATCCCCTTGTGGCAGGGGAACTGGAATCTTATTGTGTGCAACAGGGAGGGGCAATTGAATGCAAGCTTCACAAAAACAATATTGTAAAATAAATTGTAGCCTGAATATCTATGGGTAACAAGGTTGACGTTTTATGCTCGAACCCATTTTTTTCCCCCATCACAAAACAGCAGAAAATGGCCAAAAAGAGTAGAACCAGCTCGCTGCCTTTACACAATGATTTGACTGTTAGACATTAAATGTTTCTTTAGAAAAAAAATATTTTAAAAATAAATAGTTTCACCATATTAAAACCACAGTTCAGTTCACATAACGTTAAAGGAAAGATTAACCCATTTTGAAAGTGATATTGTATATCCCTTAGCGATGTTCTTTCGATTCCTGGGGTCATTTCATGTTTCATGTGTATCTGAGCTATTGCCATTCAAGCAGGCAGAAATACAGCTGGTATGAATGAGAGAGAAATCTTTACTTGCTTTGTCAATGTAAATATACACTTAGTGGCCAGTTTATTAGGTACACCCATCTAGTACCCCCGTTTGCATCCAGAACAGACTGAATTCTTCAGGGCATGGACACATTGATCAATTGATATCAAGGGACCTAATGTGTGCCAGGAAAACATTCCCCACACCATTATACCACAGCCACCAGCCTGTACCGTTGACACCAGGCAGGATGGAGCCATGGACTCATGCTGCTTACGCCAAATCCTGACTCTGCCATCAGCATGACGCAACAGGGAACCTGGGTTCGTCGGACCAGGCAATGTTTTTCCGCTCCTCAATTGTCCTGTGTTGGTGATGGCGTTCCCACTGGAGCCGTTTCTTCTTGTTTTTAGTTGCCTTCCCTGTAGCTCAGTTGGTAGAGCATGGTGTTTGCAACACCAGGGTTGTGGGTTCGATTCCCACGGGGGGCCAGCACAGAATTTTTTTTTTTTTTTTAATGAAATTGTATGAAATGTATGCATTCACTACTGTAAGTCACTCTGGATAAGAGCGTCTACTAAATGACGTAAATGTAAGAGTGGAACCCAGTGTGGTCGTCTGCTGCAAATAGCCTGTCTGTGACCAGGACCGGCGAGTTGTGCATTCTGAGATTCCGTTCTGCACACTGCTGTTGTACTGCGCCGCTATTTGCATGTCAGCTTGCACGATTCTTGCCACTCTCCTTTTGACCTCTCATCAACGAGTGGTTTTCGCCCACAGGAATGGCGTTGACTGGATGTTTTTTGTTCGTCGCACCATTCTCGGTAAACCCTAGACACTGTCACGTGTGAAAATCCCAGGAGGCAGGGCGTTTCTGAGATACTGGAACTGACGATCATACCACGCTCCACGTCGCTTAGGTCACTTATTTTGCCCGTTCTATAGTTCAATAGAACAGTAAGTGTATGTTTCCCATGCCAAAAAAGCCCTTTCAATTGAATTGAATGGAGAAAGTGAGTGTATCTCCTTCAAATTGGCCTTGCTAATTTCGTCGAACATCAGCTGAAGCAATTTAAAGAATGTTAGCTAGTAAAACCAATTCGCTTAACTCATCCTGCTCTGCTCTGTCTAATAGTGCTGGCGGGGAATGGAAGTTAATTTAGTTAAGTGTTGATTTCTCTCTGATGGGACTGAGGGGAGCTGAGGCTGGGGATCGGGATGGGGGTATAGGGCTGAGGTTGTGGTGTTGGGGTATGGACCGGGAGGAAATAGAAGTCACTTAGTCGTTATTAAGCTAACACAGGCAGATTATGTGACATTCCTAATCAGGCTTATTACCACCATGCAAAGCATGATGGAATTCTGAATTGGCTGTGTTTGCTAATAATGGCATTCTCAGTCAGATAGTGTTGAATGTAATGGAGTGTAAGACAGGAAGGGAATATGTTCTCCCAAGATGGTGTAGTCTAGTAGTTTTACAGCTTTGTGTCCACGGCTAAACCATGGTCCCCATAGCCAAAGACCCAGCTAGTGAAACATCGATGAACAACACAGCAACTCTTCATGCACATGACTGGGGAGTACAGAAAGTCACTCTCATCTGAACTGAGCACTTTATTTTCACTTTTCAACATAAGAAGTTTAAATCAGACAGATAAACAAACAAACAAATTAAAACAACAACAGAAACCGCCCAACCAGACGACACAGAGATAAAACAGTCACAGTCAGACGCACCAACAGGGGGTGCTCAGGATGCTCTCGATGGCGCCAGAGATGGAGGGCTGCTGTCTTATTGGCTCTTAACCAACCATGCTATTTTTTTTATTTTTTTTTGCGTTGTTCGTAACTTGTTTTGTACATAATGTTGCTGCTACTGTCTCTTATGACCGAAAAGAGCTTCTGGACATCAGAACTGTGATTGCTCACCTCAAATTGGATGAAGAGTTATTTTTCAATGAGTCGGACGAGAGGGATATACTACAGGACACCCGACCAGGCCCAGATGCCCGTGATTCGCTGGAGAAGGAAAATTAGATTTAGTGGAAAAAGATCAGGGTGCCTTGCGAGGATCAAGTGGAGAGTGGCTAATCTGCCCTTGCCTTCCATCCTGCTAGCTAATGTTCAATCGCTGGAAAATGTATGGGACGAGCTGAAAGCATGTATATCCTACCAATGGGACATTAACCTGTTTGGCCTAGGGGGCAGTATTGAGAATTTTGGAAAAAATATGTGCCCATTTTTAACTGCCTCCTACACCAACTCAGAAGCTAGAATATGCATATTATTGTTCAGGTTTGGATAGAAAACACTCGGAATTTTCTAAAACTGTTTGAATGGTGTCTGTGAGTATAACAGAACTCCTATGGCAGGCAAAAACCTGACAAGGTTTCATGCAGGAAGTACCCTGTCTGACAAGGAGTCGTGCGTCTTGCATCTGTTTATTGAAAAGTAAGGATCTTAGCTGTAACGTGACAATTCCCAGGGCTCCGATAGGCTCTCAGAACCCGGGAAATACCTGAAGGTTGACGAGGCAGCCTCAGGCTGAAACACATTATCGCCTTTGGTAAGTGGCGGATCAGAGGACCTTTGAATGAGGCGCGTGCACGATTCGCTCCTGAGGAGAAATTTAATTCGGCTGTTTAGGCTCAATGCATATTCCCAGTCGGAATATTATCGCTTTTCTACGAGATAAATGGCATAAAAATTGGTTTTAAACAGCGGTTGACATGCTTCGAAGTACGGTAATGGAATATTTAGACATTTTTTGTCACGCCAATGCGCCATGCGCGAGACCGTGATGTAGCATTCTGATAGTGTCTAGAACTCACGAACAAAACGTCGCTGTTTGGATATAACGATGGATTATTTGGGACCAAAATTTGGGACATATCGAGTGCATAGAGGAGTAATGTATCTATAATTCTTAAAATAATTGTTATGCTTTTTGTGAACGTTTATCGTGAGTAATTTAGCAAACTGTTAGTAAATTCCCCGGAAGTTTGCGGGGGTTATGCTTTTTCTGAACTTCACATGCTAATGTAAAAAGCTGTTTTTTGATATAAATATGAACTTGATTGAACAGACATGCATGTATTGTATAACACAATGTCCTAGGTGTGTCATCTGATGAAGATCATGAAAGGTTAGTGCTGCATTTAGCTGTGGTTTGGGTTTATGTGACATGATATGCTAGCTTGAAAAATGGGTGTCTGATTATTTCTGGCTGGGCACTCTGCTGACATAATCTAATGTTTTGCTTTCGTTGTAAAGCCTTTTTGAAATCGGACAGTGTGGTTAGATTAACGAGATTCTTGTCTTTAAATAGCTGTAAAATAGTCATATGTTTGAGAAATTGAAGTAATAGTATTTCTAACGATTCAAAAATCGCGCCACTGGATATCAGTGGCTGTTACGTAGGTGGGACGAGTTCGTCCCACATGCGCCAGAGAGGTTAAAAACTGTAATATCTTATGTTTCACCGAGTCGTGGCTGAACAACGACATTAAGAACATACAGCTGGCAGGTTATACACTCTATCGGCAAGACAGAACAGCAGCCTCTGGTAAGACACGGGGTGGGGGCCTATGCATATGTGAAAAACAGCTGGTGCACGATGTCTAAGGAAGTCTCAAGGTTTTGCTCACCTGAGGTAGAGTATCTCATGATAAGCTGTAGACCACACTATCTACCTAGAGAGTTTTCATCTGTATTTTTCATAGCTGTCCACATACCATCACAGACAGATGCTGGCACCAAAACTGCCCTCAATGAGCTGTATACCGCCATAAGCAAACAGGAAAACGCTCATCCAGAGGCAGTGCTCCTAGTGGCCGGGGACTTTAATGCAGGGAATCTTAAATCAGTTTTACCTAATTTCTATCAGCATGTTAAATGTGCAACCAGAAGAAAAAAAATTCTAGACCACCTTTACTCCACACACAGAGACACGTACAAAGCTCTCCCTCGCCCTCCATTTGGTAAATCTGACCATAATTCTATCCTCCTGATTCCTGCTTACAAGCAAGAATTAAAGCAGGAAGCACCAGTGACACGGTCTATAAAAAAGTGATCAGATGAAGCAGATGCTAAACTACAGGACTGCTTTGCTAGCAAAGACTGGACTACACTACCCTTCAACAGTTTCTGGTCACTTAGAAATGTCCTTGTTTTTGAAAGAAAATAACATTTTTGGTCCATTAAAATAACATCAAATTAATAAATGTAGCTGAAAACTGCAGATTTTTTATGGAATATCTACATAGGCGTACAGAGGCTCATTATCAGCAACCATCACTCCTGTGTTCCAATGGCACGTTGTGTTAGCTAATCCAAGTTTATCATTTTAAAAAGGCTAATTGATCATTGGAAAACCCTTTGCAATTATGTTAGCACAGCTGAAAACTGTTGTGCTGATAAAAGAAGAAATAAAACTGACCTTCTTTAGACTTGTTGAGTATCTGGAGCCTAGCATTTGTGGGTTCGATTACAGGGTCAAAATGACCAGAAACAAATAACTTTCTTCTGAAACTTGTCAGTCTATTCTTGTTCTGAGAAATGAAGGCTATTCCATGCGAGAAATTGCCAAGAAACTGAAGATCTCGTACAACGCTGTGTACTACTGCCTTCACAGAACAGCGCAAACTATCTCTAACCAGAATAGAAAGAGGAGTGGGAGGCCCCGGTGCACAACTGAGCAAGAGCACAAGTACATAGAGTGTCTAGTTTGAGAAACAGATGCCTCACAAGTCCTCAACTGGCAGCTTCAATAAATAGTACCCTCAAAACACCAGTTTCAACGTCAACAGTGAAGAGGCGACTCCGGGATGCTGGCCATATCTCAGACTGGCCAATAAAAATAAAAGATTAAGATGGGCAAAAGAACACAGACACTGGACAGAGGAACTCTGCCTAGAAGGCCAGCATCCCGGAGTCGCCTCTTCACTGTTGACGTTGAGACTGGCGTTTTGCGGGTACTATTTAATGAAGCTGCCAGTTGAGGACTTGTGAGGCATCTGTTTCTCAAACTAGACACTCTAATGTACTTGTGCTCTTGCTCAGTTGTGCACCGGGGCCTCACACTCCTCTTTCTATTCTGGTTAGAGATAGTAGCACAGCAAGATGCCTCACAAGTCTCACAAGTCCTCATGGCAAGCAGTACCGGAGCGCAGTACCGGAGCGCCAAGTCTAGTTCCAAGAGGCTCCTTATAATAGCTTCTACCCCCCCCTCTGGAACTCTAGCTACATGTACATATTACCTCAATTACCTCGACATCAGTGCCCCTGCATATTGACATTGACACTGTACCGGTACCTCCTGTATATAGCCATGCTATTGTTATTTACTGCTGCTCTTTAATTATTTGTTATTCTTCTCTCTTTTTTAAAAATTATTTTGTATTTTCTTAAAACTGCATTGTTGGGTAAGGGCTTGAAAGTAAGCATTTCCCTGTAAAGTTGTATTCAAAATGTGACAAAATATAATTTGATTTGATTTGTTGTACAGGGAAATGGGGGGTGGGAGGGGGCGAGCTATGTGTGTGTTTGTTTACGCGTGCACAAGACTCACAGTGAGCCAGTCACACTGCTTTATGGATCGTAAACATCTTCAGGACATCTAACGCTCAGACGATATTTAAAGATGTGGATGACAGAAGGATGATCTTTTCCATTCCCTTCATGACTTTTTAAAGCCTCAAAACATTTCCTTCTCTGAGGAAGAACACAGGGAACAATACAGAACCGTCTCAGTGATTACATATGGGCTGAGTCTTTCTCTGGTTCTCTCCCAAACGTATTATCTTGCCTGAGGAGAGTGACCCAAAATGACCCTCCACGCACGCACAAAATAGAAAACACTTTTAAAGCACCCAACACATGTACTGATATCAGACAACAAGCTAACTTTACAGCAGGCTCATCCCAGATATGGATCAGAGTGTTTTATGACCGGACCCCCTGGACCTCTCAGGTGGAGGTAAAATAAAATGGATGGCTGAGTTGAGGAGGGCACGTTTTCATAGAGTTCTGGGAGGGTGCCAACAGGCAAGGTGTACAAAGTGTTTCACCCCCTAGAAGCGATTATCAGCGGCACTCCTTCCCTCCCTACCCAACCAGCCATCTCTAGCCCATTAGCTAACACACACTGGCTAATTTGATGGTGGTGTGTCTGGGGGCGTGGGCTACTGATAGGATCGCCTAAGACCTGGCTAATGTAGGGCTGTAATGAGGCGAGCAAGAACGGGGTAAACGAACACACACACACACACATAAGTACAAGCGCACACAAACATGCACGGACAAACACAAACCCACATACACACAGTAACACAGGAACACACACACACACAAGCACACACAGATAGTTAATTGATAATCCTTTAGCTAAATCCAGGAGACATGGTGTTCAGATTATGGGATTAATCCCATGATCTACACGAATCTACCTTTAACTTCACAGGAGTGTGTTTGTATATTTACCAGTATGCATGTGCGGGTCTGCCTAAGGGTGCCATTGATTTCTCATTCTCTCTGAGAATAAAACATCAAACTACAGGAGCTTCCATATGATTACCAGATGACAGAGAAACAAAACGGACTTGTTTACAGAGGTGAACTATCAGAAGACACAGATGAACCTGTACGTTAGAGAGAGAGAGAGAGAGAGAGAGCTCTCATCCAAGTAAAACAAAGTTATTTTCCTGGATAGCAACGGAGCGGTTAGCACACAGTGCGGAACGCACCAATTGAATTGTAACACAGTAAACAGCACAGCGCAGTACACAGCTAAATGCTCTGCCTACTGTATGTGCCTGACCTCGCGGGATGTCAATCAGCAGTTAACACATTGCACATTGATTTTGATTTGAATTTGATTTTGATTTACACCTTCCGAACATCAAGTTCGATAGTAGGGTTCTTCTTGAGGTCGAAGGCTAGCTAACTGCTGTGCTTCAAGCGCAACGTGAGTGACAACCTCTTAATGTTGTTCGACCTGAGGCAGTACAAATAGCTCTTTTAACGTTTAAGCGTTCCATACATACGGCTGTGTTTCAGGAGTGTGTACGTGTCACGTAGGGAAGCCCTGGTGTGTCATTTAGAACACCGAGAGTCAGGTGGTTCCTTTTTCTTCCTTTTATGCAGCCTCACCCTTGACCCACCTTTGACCCTTTGTCTGTCCTTTTGTTCCCCCCAGGAAATGAAGAAGCAGAAATATGCAAGCGGGTTGCTCGCTGTCATCCCCGGGTCTGTTGGAAAAATGATTACATTTAAACGTTAAACTGTGCACTCCGCCAAAGCTCACGGATAGCAATTAATATCACTATCTGGTCTCATGCATGAAATGGCTGATAGTAGAATGAGAGAGAGAGAGGGTGAAGGAAGAAAAGAGGGAGAAATACAGGGGGGTGAAAGAGCGTGAACGAGAAATAGAGGGAGAGAGAGAGATGCCGCTGTAATCAGTTCTTTCTCTTATCTCTCCAGTAGAACAAGGGATCTTATTTGAATGGGTTTCTGATAGATACCATACATCTGAATGTGCAACCTTGAAGCTATACACTGAGTATACCAAACATTATGAACACCTTCCTAATATAATGCCAAACATTAGGAACAGCCCCCCCCCCCACCCATTTTGCCGTCAGAACAGCCTCAATTAGTCAGGGCATGGACTTTACAAGGTGTCGAAAGCATTCCACAGGGATGCTGGACCATGTTGACTCCAATGCTTCCCACAGTTGTGTCAAGTTGGCTGGATGTCCTTTGGCTGGTGGACCATTCTTGATACACATAGGAAATTGTTGTGCATGAAAAACCCAGCAGCGGTGCAGTTCTTGACACAAACCAGTGCGCCTGGCGCCTACTACCATACCCTGTTCAAAGGCACTTACATTTTATGTTTTGCCCATTCACCCGCTGTGTGGCACACATACACAATCCATGTCTCAATTGTCTCAAGGCTTAAACATTTTTTAACCGGTCTCCTCCCCTTCATCTACACTGATATGAAGTGGATTTAACAAGTGACCTCAATAAGCGATCATAGCTTTCACTTGGATTCACCTGGTCAGTCTATGTCATGGAAAGAGCAAGTGTTCATAATGTTTTATATACTCAGAGTAGATACTATGTTAATGTAGGGTATGAACTGACTGTAAAGTATGGTGTGTGTTCGGAGGGAGAAGTACATTTCCACATAGGGGACTTTACTTGGCTCATTGCGCTCTAGCGACTCCTTGTGGTGGGCCGGGCGCCTGCAGGCTGACTTCGGTCGTCAGTTGAATGGTGTTTCCTCCGACACATTGGTGCGGCTGGCTTCCGGGTTAAGCGGGCGGGTGTTAAGAAGCGTGGTTTGGCGGGTCATGGTTCGGAGGACACATGACTCGACCTTCGCCTCTCCCAAGCCCGTTGGGGAGTTGCAGCGATGAGACAAGATCGCAATTGGATATCACGAAATTGACAATAATAAATAATAATGTTTTAGATTTTTTTGGTTTAAGCATATCCCAAACCTTAACCCGTACCTTAACCATTCGGAGTTAATGCCTAACCTTAAGATTTCGGAGTTAATGCCTAAATTTAAATGCTTCAAGAAATATGGATGAATGTCTAATTCTGACGTGAGACTGTGAGAGCTAGTTGAAAGGTTGTTTGAAATGTTCTCCTTGAAGTCAGTTTTTGTGTGGGGTAATTTTAGTGTGCCCTTGTTGCGACGCTCCTCTCACAGGCATGAGGTGCCCTCGTTTTAAAAATCCTTTTATTTCTCTCCTCTTTTCTCTCCACTTTTTAATTTCTGTCTCTCTCCCTAAAGTAGGGGCTAATTAATGCAACTGTCATTATCTATTTTCTATCAGACACACATGCACAGCCACACACACATACGCACAGTCACGCGCACACACACGCACACGCACACCCCGTCCTTCCCAACACACTATCTGTCTGTCTTCATTTAAATCCCGCTCTTCTTTCCATTTCTCCCTCTGTCTCTACCTCTTTGTTCTCCTGACTCATGGGCTGTGTGGCTGAATGTGAAAGAGCAGGGTGACACAACTCTCTGAAAGAGCCTGCTTGGTGTTCAGCTCTGCCGAGCACTGCCTCTTTAAAAAAAAAATAAAGTCAGGCTGCACAGTCCCACTTTGAACATGTCCCCGTTGCAAAAACTCTGAGTTTATGACTCTGCCATTCCGTCAGTGTGCATGTGCGAGTGTGAGGGCGTGCATGGGTGTGCTTCTTAATTGGGATCCTTGAGTTGTTTCTGACGTTTTCTCTCTGTCTTTGGAGTGTTTGAGTTGAACAGCTTAATGAAATCAGAGTGAGGAATGCTGCTCCCTCACTAGTCATCTTACTCCCACCTGGGCTGTGTGTGTGTGTGTGTGTGTGTGTGTGTGTGTGTGTGTGTGTGTGTGTGTGTGTGTGTGTGTGTGGGGGTGTGTGTGTGTGTGTGTGTGTGTTGCTGTTCTCAAATAATAGTAACAAAAAGAACACAAAATGATTGGTATAAAAAGATGAAAACAGTCTTGATAGCTAGACACTATAGATACTAAAAAAATGAAGTGATGAATGAATTAGTGGAAAGTCTGACTCTTTCAACAGTGTTGTTTTAGTTGATTAGTGAAAGGAAACGGGTGCATGTTTGTGAGTGTCTACGCAATGTTTGTGATGGACTGCCTTGAGGACGGACCCAAGTACGCGTGAGCGAACACACACACACACACACACACATTTACATTTTACATTTAAGTAATTTAGCAGATGCACGTATCCAGAGCAATTGGGGTTAAGTGCCTTGCTCAAGGGCAACATGACAGACTTTTTTCACGTAGTCGGCTTGGAGATTTTGAAATGCACACACACACTCCCACACACACACTCAACAATCTCTGAAGAAAGGGTAATACCACCCTGGTGCCATCCGTAATTCAACGGTACCTAATTACAGGACACTTTAAGAGGGGAAAGGACTTCATTCTGCCATTGGGTTCCAGGCTAACGATTACATTTCAGTAAATTAAGATGATCTGATTACAGCGACCATATTGACCCTTCCCCTTTTGCTGACAGACACGGAGAAAGAAAGAGAGAGACTGGAGATGGTCTGACTCATAGGTGTGGATTGAGTCCTTTACCCTGGCATCTTCTCTTTCCCTCTCCCCCCTTCTCTCTCTCCCTCCCTCTGTCGGAGTGGCGGTAGCCACCTAATTATTTGTTGGCTACTGGACAGGTAATTATTTTATTAAGGCATGCCGACAGACCCAGCCAGCGTCAGAGCCGGAGCCCGAGCTAGGCTAGCCTCTGAGAAACGCTCTCTCTGACGTAATCTCTGGCACCTTAATATATGGTAACATAAAAATACATTTATCTGCATATTTTTACATGAAAGAAGCCATCTGTCTTGGGTTTTAATAATTTTCTCCTAAAATTGTAACAGAAAGTCATAACTTACCTGTTACATGGAATAGCATTTGCACTCTTATCTTTTCTCCAGTGGTCTATTTAAAAAGTGATTAATTTGAGAGTGGGCAGAGGAGAGTTGGAGGAGGAGGAGGAGCGTTGGGGAGGAGGAGAGCTCGATGGTTGAGCCTGTGAAAAGAGTAGCTTTATGTCCAGAGTTGGGACCTTCATGCGTCCACTGGAGAGTTTGGTCTGGTGTTTTGCTGAAATATCAGCAGGTTGACATTTATTGTCATGAGTCTTGCCCTGGAGGCAGAACTGAGAAGTTTCTGCTAGATGGGCCAGCTGCAAAGTTATAGTTGGCTACATCGTTAAAATTCATGAAAACAAAGAATAACTTTTGGACTTAAATTAAGGTTAGACATTAGGGTTAGCAGTGTGGTTAGGGTTACATTTAAAATCCGATTTGAATTCTTTGTGGCTCTGCCAGCTAGTGATCACTCTGCAGTGCTGCCTCCAATACATGAGTCATCCCAATAAATGTCAACCTGCGAAATATCATGTGTTGTTGGAATGCCAAATGTAAATATGTCTAGAGAGCCACATAGTTGTTAATAATAAACTCAACAATAATACCAACTGTTAGCTACGCTGCAATCTTTGTGAGGAGGTGCGAAACAGAGTGCTAGAGGTTGTCAGACTGACATTTTCACAAAGTACGGAGAAGCCAAATATAGCCCATTTTTTGGCGGGATTGCTTGTGTAGAGATCTGAAATAGTCAAGGTCTAGGAGGGGGGTCTTGGATGTAAGTTTGTACATGTACCTTTGTGAATGATAGACTGAACGAGAAACGAGGGAGTAATCTTTCTTTACCTCTGTTCTTCCAAGGTGCACGAAACAAAGGCCAAGCTAAGAACGCAACTACCAAGAATGTAACAATTTGTTCTACTTTCTGGAACACTCGAGAAGAATTGGACTTGAACGAAAATGTCTCTCTTTCTTGTTAAACGTACGCACTGCACTGCATGTTGGGTCGAAAGGAGTTTTGTGATACAGTTGTAATTGCAAAATCTCTCCCTGGTGGTTTGAAGGCTGTAGTGGGGTGCACAGTATTTTCTGACATTCCCACAGACCTGCTTCAAAGAGCATAAATCACAAAAAATACTCCAGTTAAAATCACAAATTTCCATAAAACGCATAATGCTGGATAGTGTGACAAATCTCTGAGTGGGAGCTTTCATTCTCCGAAGAACACTCAACCTTCCAGGTGCACCACTCATTATTTTGTTGCAGAGAGGGAGAGATGGAGGTTTAAAAAACATTATTCAAATAGTGTTTTGACCTCAGGTCCTTTACCATGAAGTTGCTACACCCACAGAGAGTGATGGCCTCTGTTGTATTGGGCCGTGACCGGTGCTTGAGAGAGAACTGCTTTTGTTTGACATGATGAATGCTGGCAGCTCCAAGGCCAAATGTGTCAACGAGGTGACGAGCTGCTGTGATACACCACCAATGACATCACTGATAGTCGCCATGGAAACACTCATTGACCAGGTCACTGAAAATATTTCTAAAATAGTGGATGATACACACATGAGCACATACACACAAGCACACGGTGAGAGAAGGCTTCATGGTAATTGAAGTGTGGGCGTTTTGATAAAAGTTTTAGATGATACTCCAGTCATTACAAGTGTTCTATGCTCTCTCCCTGCTGTCATCAAACAGAAATGAAAGAGAAAAAAGAAAGAGATATTTCTGGCTTCCCAATACGATACAGTCTAATCAGCCTTCAGCTTCTCCGTGTTATGGTCCATTTCATTCTGGTGAGGAGTGCTTGTGATCTGGTTTGTGTGTATGTGCGTGCAGGGGCGTCATGCACCCATAAACATCTGAGGGGGCACAAAGTACGTGAGAATGGCTGGGGGCATAGCCCCTGTCCGGAAGTTACTTTTACCTGCAATCTAGAGCCATAATCATTATGCTTAATTCTATGTCAATAATATGTCTGTTTTTCTCTAAGGGACAGATCAAAATGTACTTTTTTATTTTGGGGAGGGTTGTGTGTTTTTTTTTATTGGGAAGGGAAAAGCTAGTTAGTTGCACAACTGAAATGTGTCTTCCACATTTAACCCAACCCCTCTGAATAAGAGAGGTGCAGGCTGCCTTAATCAACATCTACCGCGCCCGAGGAGCAGTTGTCGTTGGGGGTTAAGAACAGCAGATTTTCCCACCTTGCTGGCTCAGGGATACGAACCTAACCTTCTTAACAGCTAGACTACCTGCCAACCCGGCACAGGGGAAGGTAGTGAATTAGGTTTTGCTATATAATGTTTTCCATTCTGGCCAAATTTCTGGCCAAAATTCCTCATCCGCTTGCATGCACCTCCCCTATATCAAGGTGTTTTGGTACTTCCCTTATGCACTATGCTTTTCCATGTGTTACTGTACCACAGGTCAATATAGTCTACCAGTCTAACGGTCTATCCTGCCCTCTATCCACCATTTATAGTGACATTAGTGGTAGGTGGATTGTTTGTCCAGCTCTGCAACAGGCTAACTAGCAATTATACCACATATAAAATTCAAAGCTGCGTCAATGTTAAATATGAATCCACAAGAACAAATAGGAGGAGCTGATAGACAGCGGAGAGGCCAGGTGCATCACTGCACATGAAAGAACAGTGAGGACATGAAACACACATCTAAGAAATCTCCCCTATTGATCTTGTTTAGGGACGATACAATTATCCTACCAGGACTACAACGCCACGATGCAATGAATAGTTGTATTGTTGTTATCAAGTGAGGACAGAATTATACTCTAGGCTGCAATTAAAATGTCATTTGAATAACGACGCAAAAGCCCTGTGATTTGAAAGCCCTGTCATTTTATTTGGATCAGTTGTGGTTCTACTCTCGACGGTTTATAAGGTCTAGAAAGGCACAGTAGCAGTAGCTTCAATATAGCTTCATTATTTGTCATTGAAATATTAAAATGTGTTGCCTTTTTATAAGCGGCATAAATACAACCAGTCACAATGTTTTAACCTGATTAGGCTACTTCAGAAGTCTCTTGTAGCCATGTGCACGTTTGTCTAAAATATAATTCCAGCATCCTAAAAATGGCTTAACATTAACCAGGTTTTCCATCAAACCTTTTGCGGGTAAAGTACATGTTGGATAAAAAATGGCGGCATCATGGGAAAGCATGCAGTTTAGTAGGCGACAGATGAAATAAGTTACGATGAACTTTACAGGGTGGTGAAACTGCACGTTGGTAAGCTTGATGCTCCTTTCAATAAACACTGAGGTCTGATTCTGGTGACGTGATGATCGATGCTTGGCTGCCGTTTGACAGATAAAGATAATCTTGCACTTTTGTGCATAATAATCTCATCATGTAGGACATACTGCACTGTAACTGCAAGCTGTTGGCTAGAGTGCATGTGCCAAAACCAGAGCGAGCACATTCGCTATGCCTTCTCAAAAAAAAATTGTGACAAAACCATCAGTAGGCCTTGAGTTGAAAATGCTGAGGAAATTTGTATTTTTTTAAATTTGGTTTTGTATTCGGTACATGGGAATTTAACTCCAAAAGTAATTGTATGTGCACTATGTAACAAGTCAATTTGATGGAAACACAACTCACAAAAAGGTTTTCTGCCGATTTTAGAATACATCTCTCGCCAATTGGATGAAAAGCTAGCTATAGACGCCCTAAAGACTGACAAGTGTGCTAGTCCAGTGTTACTTTGATCATGCCTGCACATCATGGTTCACCAGCAGACCCAAGCATCTAAAGAATAAGCTAAACACCAGCCAAAACAAGCTTGTACTTAAACTCCCCCTCATACTCATCTGGAGGTTGAGCATCTGTGGAAAAAAAGAGTAGTATTAATTCAACTTGGTCTGGTCCATAGAATTATCAGACTCAAACCCCAGGTACCTATCCAGCTATTTGTCATTTGTTAGAGATGTCCACCAGCATAGAGCCAGAAACTCCAATCTCTGTATATTCTATCTGGAAAGAACACATTTGTATATAGTCTACCGGTGCTGTTGAGTGGAACAAACTACCACAGCAACTCAAAGCAGTACCAACCATAGCCACTTTTTAAAAGAATGTCAAAAGCTGGCTAACGTGTGAACAGTATAACCTTTTTTTTGTCTGTATCTCTGTAATGTGTCTTTATCTCTGAAAGTGTATATATGTATTTATGTAAAAAAATAGGAACCACAATGGAAATTAGTCCATGACTTTTAAAAATCTTTGAACTGTGTCTATTTATTTTATTTTAGCTGACAAAGAAAATCTTTCAATCAATCAATCCAAATTGTGCAGCGGCCATTTTATGAAAGAGGAAAGAGAGATCTGTTACAAAACACCAAAACGTTTAATGACATTAGGAGATTGTCAAGCCAAGCCTTTGGGGTGTGCATTTTTTTTTAATGACACCTTGAGTTGGACCCCTCCTCCTTACTAGTGGTTATTGTTTTGAACAAGCTTCTCTGCTTCTCTGCATCTATGCAAAAATCTGGATAAAAAATTGAAAGGAATGTAAGTCTTATTCAGAACATTTACTTAGTGCTTTCTTTTCTAAAGTCTACCAATTTTGCCAGCAGGAATGCCAGCTAAGATAGTTAGACAAGCTAGCTACTCTAACTTCCCACTGGGCAAAAACTGGTTGAATCAGCGTTATTTTCATGTCATTTCAACCAACAAATTCAATGTGATGACAATGAATCAACGTGGGAAACTAATTGTCAGGGAATTTAGCCTTTTTTTCACCCAACTTTTAACCTAAATCCAATGACATGGTTGAAATGTTTTGTTGAATTCACGTTAGTTGGCAACTCGACCAAATCAAAGTCAACTCGAATTTGAACTTTATTCTAGTCAAGGCGATCCTATTCAACTATTGCTGTACATGTAGTTTTCAGATACAGTACATTCGGAAAGTATTCAGACCCCTTGACTTTTTCCACATTTTGTTACATTTCAACTTTATTCTAAAATTGATTAAATGTTTTTTCCTCCCTCATCAATAAACACACAATACACCATAATGACAAAGCAAAAACAGTTTTTATTGTTTATTTTAGCAAGTCTTAAAAATAAAAACCGGAAATATCACATTTTCATAAGTATTCAGACCCTTCACTCAGTACTTTGTTGAAGCACCTTTGGCAGCGAATACAGCCTCCAGTCTTCTTGGGTATGATGTAACAAGCTTGCCACACCTGTATTTGGGGACTTTCTCACATTCTTCTCTGCAGATCCTCTCAAGCTCTGTCAGTTTGGATGGAGAGTGTCACTGCACAGCTATTTTCAGGTCTCTCCAGAGATGTTCAAAGTCTAGGCTCTGGCTTGGCCACTCGAGGACATTCAGATTCAGAGACTTGTTCCAAAGCCACTCCTGCATTGTCTTGGCTGTGTGCTTAGGGTTGTTGTCCTGTTGGAAGGTGAACCTTCGCCCCAGGCAGAGGTCCTGAGAGCTCTGGAGCAGGCATTCATCAAGGATCTCTGTACTTTGCACCGTTCATCTTTCCCTCAGTCCTGACTAGTCTCCCAGTCTCTGACGCTGAAAAACATCCCTACCACATGATGCTGCCACCACCATGCTTCACCGCAGGGATGGTGACAGGTTTCCTCTAGATGTGGCATTCAGGCCAAAGAGTTCAATCTTGGTTTCATCAGACCAGAGAATCATGTTTATCATGGTCTGAGTCCTTTGGGTGCCTTTTGGAAAACTCCAAGCGGTTTGTCATGTGCATTTTACTGAGGAGTGGCTTCCGTCTGGCCACTCTACCATAAAGGCCTGATTGGTGGAGTGCTGCAGAGGTGGTTGTCCTTCTGGAAGGATCTTCCATCTCCACAGAGGAACTGTGGAGCTTTTTCAGAGTGACCATCAGGTTCTTGGTCACCTCCCTGACCAAGGCCCTTCTTCCTCGATTGCTCAGTTTGGCCGAGGGGCCAGCTCTAGGAGGAGTCTTGGTGGTTCCAAACTACTTCCATCTAAGAATGATTGAGGCCACTGTGTTCTTGCGGACCTTCAATGCTGCAGAAATGTTTTGGTACCCTTCCCCAGATATGTGCGTCTCAGAGTAAAGGGTCTGAATACTTACGGAAATGTAATATTTCTGTTTATTTTTATACATTTGTAAAAATGTCAAAAAACCTGTTTACGCTTTGTCATTATTGTGTGTAGATTGATGAGGAAACATTTGATTCAATCCCTTTTAGAATAAGGCTGTAACGTTACAAAATGTGGAAAATGTCAAGGGGTCTGAATTCTTTCCGAATGCACTGTGTCGTGTCTTTGGGCACCATTAAACTGAAGACATGTTTATCAAAATAACTCCCTGTTATTATTATTACGCGATTAAACTGATTAATTGTTTAACTGTAATTAACTAGGAGATCGGGGCACCAAGGAAAATATTCAGATTACAAAGTTATAATTTTCCTAATATAACTTTCCTATATTATAATATTATATTGTATTATAGTATAGGCCGATTATCTTCTGGTTTAAATGGTGTATTTTACCTCGCGTCCAGTCTCATTCCAAACGTCGTAAATTGTTGTATCTGCACGAACCCAGCCTTTACTAAGTCATCCATACATCAACTGTCTTAAAACCATTTATTTACTAAACAAAGTAATTCACAGAAAGTATACAAACAGTAATTATCGTCACAAAGAATTGGTAGAGTAATGTGCCCTAGTGGGCTAAACCGGCATGGTGGCTTGTTAAACCAACAAGGGGGGGTCAGCAGAGAAGACCCGACAGAGTTGATAAATATTAACAATTGATATGCTAATCCTTTGCACATTCGGGAACAATTGCAATCAATATATATTTACGCTCAGTGTGTCGTCGGGATCCTTGTTGGAGAGTTTTTGTCTTGTTGGAGAGTTTTTGTCCGCGTTCCCTCTCTTCGGTTAGAACGAATCTTTCAAAGCGACATTCATTAATGTCGTTATAGAATGGATGTTTCGTCGGTCTTCGCGTTCTATGATATCAAATTTCTAGCTGCAGACTATTAATTAATATCAAAGACTTGTTATTATTCTGTCGGTATCGATTGTCTAAAAGTTTAACCACGTGGTATGGTTAAACTTCAGTAGAGGAAGGCATGGTCAAACCTTGGCTCTCTCTTCTGAGGTAAGCTGGTCTGCTCTCTCTTCTGAGGTAAGCTGGTCTGCTCTCTCTTCTGAGGTAAGGTGGTCTGCTGAAAGTAACCCTGGGTGGGCTTATATACTGAATGTAGAAAAACTGTCACGTGACGCCTTGTCCTGTCTGTGTCCCTGGGGGCGTGCCAATGACTGAGTTAAGCTTTGAACAGAAATACAATTCTATCACTTTAACATCAGTACATAGCCTCTCAACATATTCCAAATAGCTTTAATCTTATTAAATCATTGTATACAACCATTTAGATGCAAGTCCCATAGCTGAGGCTATTATATAAACCTTAGTATGGTAATATGGCACTATTGTCTCTAATGAGTATCACAAAATTGTACCAAGCGGACCAGTTCGTAGCTGGATTCTTCACCGATCTTTTATACCTTCTCCAGAACATAAATGTCGTTCGGTTCCCCAATTCTGTGAGTTGGAAGAATTCCGTTGTCTCTCTATGAAACCCCTCTCTGTCTCAAAATTGGGCCATGCGGCAGGACATTCTCCTTTAGAATTTTACGACCCCTCTCACCACAGCAGTGTCAGAAGTATAGAGGTCGGGGGAT
Organism: Salmo trutta; assembly: GCF_901001165.1. Lineage (NCBI taxonomy): Eukaryota > Metazoa > Chordata > Actinopteri > Salmoniformes > Salmonidae > Salmo > Salmo trutta. The sequence goes on from NC_042969.1 coordinate 12,192,984, forward strand.
GGTGCATAGAAAAGGCCTGGTGCAGAGGGAGGGGGTTCAACTGTATTCTCTGTACCCAGAGAGAGGGCAACGTCATGACAACTGTAAATACTATCCACGTACTGTCCATAATGTCTATACATCTTATCACACACACACACACACACACACACACACACACACACACACATATATATATATATATATATATATATATAGTATGTAGTCACATACATACATATATATACACATACATACATACATACAGTTGCAGTTAAGTTTGTACACACCTACTCATTCCAGGGTATTATTTTTTTTTTTTGTAGAATAATAGTGAAGACATCAACACTAGGAAATAACACATATGAAATCATGTAGTAACCAAAACAGTGTTAAACAAAGCAATTATTCAAAGTAGCCACCCTTTGCCTTGATGACAGCTTTGCACACTCTTGGCATTCTCTCAACCAGCTTCATGAGCTAGTCACCTCAAATACTTTTAAATGAACAGGTGTGCCTTGTTAATTTGTGGGATTTCTTTCCTACCTTAATGTGTTCCACTCTTTTACTTTTAGATTTGTGTCTATTGTTGTGGAGTGTTAGATATTACTGCACTGTTGGAGCTAGGAACACAAGCATTTTACTACACCTGCAATAACATCTGCTAAATCTGTGTATGCGACCAATACGATTTGATTTAAGGGCTATTTGACCAAGAAGGAGAATGGCTTCTTGGTTGCTAGTTGTGATGCTGGGAGATTGGGAACCTATCTGGGCTAAAGCCAACTTCATTCAATTTCTAGATGGCTAATAGTATTACAGAGAAACAACAACAATTTTGTATTTATTTCTTTTTAAACTGGACAAATCTGAGGCGGCATGTGCCCTGTACCCCTTATGGACATGAAGCCTTTGTGTGCGTGTGTTCTGAATGGCGGAAATTAGCATATTAAAAACTCTTACTTTCATCACTTTAAATCATGCTGACTCAGTGTGTTTATCGATTTAACCATCAACAGTGCCATAGGTGTACTCCAGACCTAGACTACAACATATGTATACTTCATGCAACTAATGAGCCCCTATCCACACAGTGCCAGCACAACTGTGGTGCCAAAAACACAAAACAGACAGACAAAAAATCCCTCCTTAAAGCAAATCAAAGCCCCTTTGCTTAAATGTGGAGAGATGAGAAGGAAAGATGAAAGGAGGAGATGAAGAACGACAGAGGGAGAGACTCCTCCCTTTGTGCCTGTTCATCCACAAGAGGAGAAGAAATGGCAGTGTTTAAATATGTTATTTACATGTCCTGTTGTTACTGTTACTGTACCTCCCCCCTGGACGGTCACTAATGAAGAGAGCTTAGGGAAGATAGACTTAACCAGGCAGTTGGGGGGCTGAAGCAGGAAACGCAGGGGCTAGGGGACAGTGAGGGGAATTTGGGGGGGGGCAAAGGGGCTGAAGCAGGATCCCCGGGGGGATAGAATATTGTGATTTTCCTTCCTTCATGTTTCTATGCTCCTTCTTTCTCTAACTATCTTTCTCTCAAGGAGCATTGGACAAACAAGGGGAGGAGAGAAGACACAATCTGATGAAAACATAAGAGGAAGAGGGGGAGAAGAGGAATGAAGAAAGCAAGGGACGAGGACCGAGGAAAGGAGAGAGGGAACGAGAGGGACCACTGCCATTTATTTATGTGTGCGTGTTGGCATGCATGCATATGTGTGTCATCCTTTAAGCGTCGGAGCTGCTAAATTAAATGTCCCTGCCAAATGCGTCAGCCCTCCACTCTCTAGGAGTGGAATTTAGTCAAAGCCATCTCAATCTGTAGCAAATCATCAGCACACAGCAACAAATCAAGTTATAGGCAAGACCCTCCACACACACACACACAGCACAGAACAGAACACACTAGTAGCATGAATCTAACACCTACCTAGTCCAGTCTGACTGATCTGATTAGGAGTCTTCAGCCTTATGTGGACACTAGACCATTGAAGCTAATCATGTACAGTGTAGTTCTCAGTGATTTTGTCTGGATGTTCAACCGATTGTGAGTGAAATGTCTTCACATCTCGGTGGACAGTCCAAGCTGAAGTGCACTGCTTACATGGCCTTGGATAACATGCCTTTGTCATAGTCCAATTAATGTGATCCAATGTTACTTCTCAACATCTGACTACTGTAGTCGGTGTGTTCATGAGTCCCTTTAAACACGCGCTAACAGCACAATCTACACAAGGTGCCGTTTCCCGGAAGATGCATCGCTAACAGGATGTGACCTGACGCCGCCTGACTTCATAACCTTCACTCGGGGAAACCACTATGTCTGCGTGATGGAGAACGGGATGGTTGGATGAACCATATGCATCGTAATGGGCAGAGCCTTATTAAACACATTTGCCTCAAACAGCAAAACCTAAGTGTAGGAATGAATGCCTTTATGTTCCCGTTATGTTATTGAGGTGAAGGAGCACATTGATTATGGCACCGCATGTTAAATGAGATCTGAAAAGGCCTCGAGGGGGGAAAAGTCTCATTCGTTCTCTTCTTTCTGTTTGGTCAAATCTTAGCGAGCGATGGTCGATGGTTGTGTGGTGGTTGTGTCTCCTGCGGCGTTTTGTGTGACGATGTGGGGCGGCACACTTTGCTACTGTGGTCACTGATCTTAGTGACACTGATCACAGCTTGGCAGCCGGGGAGGGGAAACGAGACCCTTAAAGAGGGAAGGCGTTCACAGACCGTGAACATTCATCTCCACGGTCACCACACTCGGCGACCGTGAACGCTCACCCGTCTGCACGGTCAGTAGCCACACCAGTGTGTGAGAGCATCAACAATATGTGTTTCACGGATCAACGGTCCACCTTATGTTTCAGCCCGCCTTAACATGTGTCTCTCTCTCTCTCTCTCTCTCTGTCTCTCTCTCTGTCTCTGTCTCTGTGTGTTTATCTGAATGCTCTCGTGTCCCTAGCAGCGAGGCCCTGAACTGTTCTTTTAGTGTTAACCGCTTGTAACCATGGGTGGCAGTAGGCATGTCTGTGGGAGATGTGGTGCCGCTTCAGTTTTGTCACTATCACAATATGGCCTTTTCAGCCGCTCCATCATAGGAAATTAATTTGAACCTGTGGACAGCGGAAGAGGGAAGGGGCAGGTGTGGGAGGTGCAGATGATCCCTGGGAGATAAGGAGGATGGGTAATGGACCTGTAGCAGGACTGAGGCACCATGGGTACAGGGTCCACCTCACTTATCAGGCAGGGAGCTAAATACAAGGCACTCTTTCTCTCTCGCTCTCTCTGTCTCTCTCCCTATCACTCTCTCCTATTCTGTCACTGTCTATCATTCTCTGTGTCCCTCCCTGTTCGTCTGTCTTTAGGTTTTCTAAAGAGATATATAGCGAGAGAGATATAGAGAGTGGGAGAGAGAGATATATAGAGAGATATATACAGAGGGAGAGAAAAAACATAGATAGCTTGGTTGGGCAAACTCGGGGGCGAGTGGTCTGCCCAGACTGGGCGCTGAAGGCAAGCAGCAAATCAGTTGGACCAGTGGCACCCCAAACTCATCTCCCAGCCCACTAGCCTGCCTGCCTGCCCGCCTGCCTGCCAGCCTGTCTCTCTGCCTGACTGCCTGCTACACAACTTAGTGGCACCGTAATACAGATGATCAATTTGGCTCTATAATTATCTCTCTCTGCACCTTTCTCCCTCTTTCCCTCTCTTTTACTCTCTTGCTTCAGAATCTCAATTATTTCCACAATTTCTACGCTCTAAAACCTCCTTCAGTGAAACAGGATTATATTAGAACAAATACTCCTTTTGCCCATATACTCAGGCTTCAAAACTGTAATGAAACGCTCTGTATGTGCTGCTGTTTATAGAGCGTAGTTAAATTCACACCTTCCAGTTGCTGATTAAATGAGATGGGAATCAGCCTTTGCCTCATTATTTTACTCTGGTGTTAGATTGTTTCAATGTATTTTTCTCTCAATACAGTACAAAAAATATGAAACTAAGAATGTGCATGTTTCTCCATCCTTTCTTCTGATGTTAGTCCCTCTTCATCCTTTCTTCTGATGTTAGTCCCTCTTCATCCTTTCTTCTGATGTTAGTCCCTCTTCATCCTTTCTTCTGATGTTAGTCCCTCTTCATCCTTTCTTCTGATGTTAGTCCCTCTTCATCCTTTCTTCTGATGTTAGTCCCTCTTCATCCTTTCTTCTGATGTTAGTCCCTCTTCATCCTTTCTTCTGATGTTAGTCCCTCTTCATCTTTTCTTCTGATGTTAGTCCCTCTTCATCCTTTCTTCTGATGTTAGTCCCTCTTCATCTTTTCTTCTGATGTTAGTCCCTCTTCATCCTTTCTTCTGATGTTAGTCCCTCTTCATCTTTTCTTCTGATGTTAGTCCCTCTTCATCCTTTCTTCTGATGTTAGTCCCTCTTCATCTTTTCTTCTGATGTTAGTCCCTCTTCATCCTTTCTTCTGATGTTAGCCCCTCTTCATCCTTTCTTCTGATGTTAGTCCCTCTTCATCCTTTCTTCTGATGTTAGTCCCTCTTCATCCTTTCTTCTGATGTTAGTCCCTCTTCATCCTTTCTTCTGATGTTAGTCCCTCTTCCCAGTGCTCTCCTGTCAGTTCCTCCCACTCTGCTCTACAACACCAACCCACACAACACCAACCCACACCACTCTACACCAAACCAACCTACACCGCACCACACTATACCACACCAACCTACACCACACCAACCCACAGCGCTCTACACAACATCAACCAATACCACACCAACCCACACCACTCTACTCCAAACCAACCTACACCGCACCACACTATACCACACCAACCTACACCACACCAACCCACACCACTCTACACCACACCACACCAACCTACACCACACTACACCGTACCACATCACTCTATACCACACCAACCTACACCAAACCACACCCCTCTACACCACACCAACCTACACCACTCTCACCACACCACACCATTCTACACCACACCAACCTACACCACTCTACACCACACCAACCCACACCACACCATTCTACAGCACTCTACACCACACCACACCAACCCACACCATTCTACACCACACCACTCTACATCACACCAACCCACACCACTGTACACCACATCACACCAACCCACACCACTGTACACCACATCACACCAACCCACACCACTGTACACCACATCACACCAACCCACACCACTGTACACCACACCACACCACTCTATACCACACCACACCAACCCACATCCCTCTACACCACATCACACCAACCCACACCACTTTATACCACACCACACCAACTCACACCACTCTACACCACACCATCCCACACCACTCTACACCACACCACTCTATACCACACCAAACCACTCTATACCCCACCACACTAACCCACACCACTCTACACCACACCAAACCACACCACTCTATACCACACCACACCAACCCACACCACTCTATACCACACCAACCCACACCACTCTATACCACACCAACCCACACCACTCTACACCAAACCACACCACCCCACACCACTCTATACCCCACCACTCCAACCCACACACTCTACACCACACCAACCCACACCACTCTTTACCACACCAACCCACACCACACCAACCCACACCATTCTACACTACACCAACCCACACCACTCTACACCACACCAACCCACACCACTCTACACCACACCAACCCACACCACTCTGCACCACACCAACACACACCACTATACACCACACCACATTGCTCTACACCAAGCCACCTAGAGATTAACACAGGTCAAGGAGAGCGGTCAGCAGCAAACAACAACAAAAGCCATAACCACTCTCCTAGGAGGAGGAGAGGAACGAGAAGAGAGAAAAGAGAGGAGAGGAGCACTAAGCAGCCTTTTAGTGGACCTGCTATGTCATCCAATCCCACACGAGGTGAGAGGAGAACACACACACAGGTCAGAGAAAACTCAAAGATTCATGAAAAGAGAGCAGGTCCACACACACACACACACACACACACACACAATCATACCGCATACTACAGCATACCTACATGTGTGTGTTAGTGGATGGGGTGCATGTATTTAGGCATACACAAATACCTGTTATATTATCCTCGAATCTCATATTCTGTCCTGTCTGTCCTGTCTGTCTGTCTGTCTGTCTGTCTGTCTGTCTGTCTGTCTGTCTGTCTGTCTGTCTGTCTGTCTGTCTGTCTGTCTGTCTGTCTGTCTGTCTGTCTCTCTCTGTGTCTGGTGAGGGAGGGAGGGAGGGGTGACTAACATAACCAGAGGGACTCTGGTTGCCATGGAGATGAGCTCAGAGAGGGGACTTTGCTTTAGAGTTGAGACAATAGAGAGAGAGGGGGGGGGAGAAAGCAAGAGGGAGTGTAAGATAGAGACCACAGGAGGTTGGTGTCACCTTATTTGGGAAGGACACGCTCGTGGTAAAGGCTGATGTGGAATTACTGGAAGGGTATCACATACATCGTTTGATGCCATTCCATTAGCGCCGTTCCGGCCATTACTATGAGCCATCCTCCCCTCAGCAGCCACCACAGATAGAGATAGAGATGTGAGAGAGAGGAATAGAAAGAGAAAGTGGAGAGAGGGTGATAAAGGTGACATTTTAAAGATAGTACAGACTTTTGTTAATGCCGACCCTGAATCCGGACCTGGATCAAAGTTGATAGGAGTAGCTGGGTGAGAGTTCAACACTGTCCACTACTGCTGGTAATACCCCCCAAACAGGGGACGTCCTGAGGACATTCGCAATGTTCCGATTAGGTTCCTTAAAAGGATTTCGGCGAGAAGTTATCCGTGGAACATTCAGTGACCCACAAGGGAACGTTTCATGGTGGTCAAGGTGACTTGGCATGATGGGCCCCAAGGGAACGTTCTCTGGGGGACCTTTGTCTAGTTCCCTGTACGTCACTGAGGACCATGTCAGGACCTTTTTGGGATGTTGTTGAGATGTTGTGTCACGGTCCCCTGGAGGTTTTTGTCAGATGGTCCCAAAGTGGTACCCTGTTCAGCTAATATGGTGTAAAATATTTAATCAATAAAAATTTGGTATGATCACCTAGTACTGACTTTTCAACATGACCCTACCTGGGACTTGAACTCACAACCTCTGGATTTGGGGTATTCTTTCTGCTGCCCCACAAAGTCTGTAGAAATGCAGAAGTCCCCAACAGATTCATTACCTATAATACATCTTTGCACTGCTATTTTATTGATCAGTTATCATTGATTTCATTTACTTATTTCATATACTTCAGTTTGGGTTTTCAGTATAGTTGTCTAATTGGTAGGGCATATTATTCTGTTTGAATGTTACTCTTTTAATGTTACTCTATGACAAATATGTACAGTACCAGTCAAAAGTTTGATTGTAGAATAATAGTGAAGACATTAAAAGTATGAAATAACTCTATGAATCATGTAGTAACCCAAAACGGGTTAAACAAATCAAAATATATATTATATTTGAGATTCTTCAAAGTAGCCAGTACATATTATGGCAAGAACAGCTCAAATAAGCAAAGAGAAACCACAGTCCATCATTACTTTAAGACATGAAGGTTAGTCAATACGGAACATTTAAAGAACTTTGAAAGTTTCTTAAAGTGCAGTCTCAAAAATCATCAAGCACTATGATGAAACTGGCTCTCATGAAGACCGCCACAGGAAAGGAAGACCCAGAGTTACCTCTGCTGCAGAGGATAAGTTCATTAGAGTTAACTGCACCTCAGAGTTAATGCTTCACAGAGTTCAAGTAACAGACACATTTCAACATTAACTGTTCAGAGGAGACTGCGTGAATCAGGCCTTCATGGCCAAATTGCTGCAAAGAAACCACATCAATAATAAGAAGAGACTTGCTTGGGCCAAGAAACGGGAGCAATGGACATTAGACGGGTGGAAATCTATTCTTTGGTCTGATGAGTCCAAATGTGAGATTTTGGGTTCCAACCACTGTGTCTTTGTGAGACGCAGAGTAGGTGAATGGATGATCTCCGCATGTGTGGTTCCCACTGTGAAGCATGGAGGAGGAGGTGGGATGGTGTGGGGGTGCTTTGCTGGTGACACTGTCTGTGATTTATTTAGAATTCAAGGCACACTTAACCAGCATGTGTACCACAGCATTCTGCAGTGATATGCCATCCCAACTGGTTTCTCCTTAGTGGGACTATCATTTGTTTTTCAACAGGACAATGACCCAACACACCTCCAGGCTGTGTAAGGGCTATTTGACCAAGAAGGAGAGTGATGGAGTGCTGCATCAGATGACCAGGCCTCCACAATCACCCGACCTCAACACATTTGAGATGGTTTGGGATGAGTTAGACCGCAGAGTGAAGGAAAAGCAGCCAACAAGTGCTCAGCATATGTGGGAACTCTTCAATACTGTTGGAAAAGAATTCCAGGTGAAGGGGGTTGAGAGAATGCCAAGACTGCGCAAAGCTGTCATCAAGGCAAAGGGTGGTACTTTGAAGAATCTAAAATATAACATGTATTTAGATTTGTTTAACACTGTTTTGGTTACTACATGATTCCATTTGTGTTGTTTAATAGTTTTGATGTCTTCACTATTATTCTACAATGTAGAAAATAGTACAAATAAAGAAAAACCCTTGAATGAGTAGGTGTGTCCAAACTGTTGACTGGTACTGTATATAAAAAAATATGTTTTATTGTCATAATAGTTTTTCGGGAGTGTATTTTAAACAGCCGAGATTTACTTGGAAATGCAAAGTGAAGGAATAGAGGTGAAATCAGTAATTGACACAGACATGGTGGCGTAGCAGGAACATGGGAATCCCAGGTGATTAATAATGACTGGATGAATAAATATACACAATATAATCAAGGTACAGAATGTCACAGTGTGTCAAATATGTATGTTGAAAACACTGTTTAAAGTACTGTTTGTGTGGGTGTCCCTGACATTGCCAAAGGACAAAGCGATGTGAATGGATCAACGGTGCACCAATCAGGGCTTTAATGGGCTTGACAACAGTAACAAGGGGGACGTGTAATGAAATTAGGTTGCCCTGGGACTTTTCTTGCTCTGGAACAAGCTGAGTAGTAGACAAAAACCTCCAAGGGAACATGATGCAACGTCCCAAGAGCGTCTTAAAAACTTCTCCGGGACAACCCGGGATCTAGGCAAAACCGCCCAGGGACCATAACACAACGTCCGAAGAAGGTCTTAAAAACTGCCCTGGGACACACCGGGAACTAGAAAAAACTAGAAGGGACCATGACAGAACGACATGACAACTCCAGGCGACCATTTTGTGACTTTCCGGGGATGTCCTAACAACAAAATGTTGTTTTCATGGTATACAGTTCAGCATGTTCCGGTGCCAAATACCGTTGTTGTTGTTCAGTGTAATATGAACAGGAAGAGATGGGTGACAGTTCACACTGTACTGTTTGTAACAGCGCCATGAGTACAACCTCTCTATTTCCTCCACTAACATCTGACGTAGGCAATGCATGCTGCTTCAGTGATTGATTCATTCCAAAGATGTCTGGGAGTATAATAGAATGTGACCTGCTTTATTTTTCATTCAGTCATATAACAGTTCTGGGAATCAGAAGCTATTAGTCATCACAGTACTTGGTGTCAGTAGCAAGGATTGGTGGCTGACTTAACTCTATAGCTTAGGGCAATGTCTTTGTGTGGGGGTCATAGAGCTGGCACCCTCTCTCAGGTAACTACTAGCTTGTTCATTGGGTTGGGAATAGAGGTAAAGTATAGCGAGGACAGGTGAAGTTAGATGATGTATGTGTGTGTGTGTGTTTGTCAGTGTGTTTGTTTGTTACTGTGCCAGTGTGCGTGTGTATCTGGGTGTCACCCTGTGGTCCAGCCACACCTGTGATCTCTGAGGCCTCCTTCTGGAGAAGGTCCATGTGTGTGTGTCTGGCTGTGGGCCAAGCTGGCCCCGGATGAGAGGGCCACAGGGAACAGATGTGTGTGTGTGTGTAGTGACACTAGCAGATGAAAGGAGAGTAGACCTGTGTTCAGCTAGGCTGGAGAACAGAGGAACAGCGTGTGTTAGTGCTAGCTAGGTAAGGGTCGTGGGTGTTTGTGGTAGAGTGCAGAGATTGTTCTCTGTGATTCTGACCAGGGCCTTCAGCGACAGAGAGAGAGAGAGACCCACCCACACACCGGGTGTCTGTCACCATAGACATAGAATTTATACTGAGGTGTCTTCAGGTTAAGGTGTAGCGCACAGGAGATTTAAGAGGTCAGAGATCAGCGGAGCTGTGGAAAGCCTTAGACAGTTAGACACCCCATAAAGCCCCTAAGAGCCAGTCACAGCACGGGCTAACATGACACCGCCAGGACCCAACACACCAGACAGTGACTTGCTAAATCTCTCTCTCTCTCTCTCACACACACACACACACACACACACACACACACACACACACACACACACACACACACACACACACACACACACACACACACACACACACACACACACACACACACACACACACACACACACACACACACACACCTTCAGGAGGATGGTACCTAATCCACTGGAATAGAGCAGGATCAGGGCTGGTCACAGTCTCCCCAAAGACTTAGGAGCATCCAGGAGTAGCCCCAGAGTTATCCCCCAAGAGAGAGGGGGGACAGAGGGAAGACTTTAACAGGTAAACAGGGTGGTACATGGACATTACCAACAAAAAAAGATAATGGTCAAACTAACAGAAGAGGGTTGGCCCACTAAAACCAATGACACTGCATGCTGTTTTCAAGGAGTTGTCAAATAAATGTTAGCTATTTGGTTGTAAAATCGTCACCTCTGTAGACTACACATTTCAGATTATTCCATGCAAAACAATTGCGCACATTTATATCTATCATCAGAGTTATACAGCAACATGCTTTTCATGATCAGTAAACATCAATCATGTGGTTTCAGATATATGAGGGAAGCCTCACCATATCTCTCAATATTGGTATTGGCCACCATTACTTGGATATTTGAGTGATATAAAAGTGAACTATACCTGCCAAGTAGGAGTGGTTTAGGTTCATTTCCCCATCCTTTGTGGGCTCTGACTGTTAAGCAGATCACTGCACCTGTACATAGCCCATCCATAATTTAGCCCAAACAACTACCTCTTCCCCTACTGTATTTATTTATTTATTTATCTATTTTGCTCCTTTCCACCCCATTATTTCTACTTTGCACTTTCTTCCACTGCAAATCTACCATTCCAGTGTTTTACTTGCTATATTTACTTTGCCACCATGGCCTTTTTTGCCTTTACCTCCCTTATCTCACCTCATTTTTCTACTGTATTATTGACTGTATGTTTGTTTTACTCCATGTGTAACTCTGTGTTGTTGTATGTGTCGAAATGCTTTGCTTTATCTTGGCCAGGTTGCAATTGTAAATGAGAACTTGTTCTCAACTTGCCTACCTGGTTAAATAAAGGTGAAATAAAAAACAAAAAATAAATAAATAAAAAGCAGCAAAAGGGTGCATTTGCCAATGTACTGTTAGCTGATAATATTTTCTACCGGTAGAAACTTTGTACAGCTAAACATGTAGTGGTAAGTAGACCTAATGTACTTGTTTCAACATTGTTTAATGACAGTTGCTGCTGACAGACAATTTATTTTTCCTTTATTTAACTAGGCAAGTCAGTTAAGAACAAATTCTTATTTTCAATGACGGCCTAGGAACAGTGGGTTAACTGCCTTGTTCAGCGGCAAAACGACCAATTACTTTTACCTTGTCAGCTCAGGGATTCAAACTTGCAACCTTTCGGTTTCTAGTCCAACGCTCTAACCACTAGGCTACCTGCCACCCCCATTGATTGATGGACCGCGGCTAGCTAGCTAATAACAGATCACGTCAATATGGCTAGCTAGCTAACAACAGATCACGTCAATATGGCTAGCTAGCTAACAACAGATCACATCAATATGGCTTGCTAGCTAACAACAGATCACGTCGATATGGCTAGCTGGGTGGAAAGAGCACTCCGCAATGCCAAACAAAAAAGGGGAGGGAACTGCTGTGAAGTGAAAGTCACATTTCTCTTTTAAGCACTTTAGCCAGTTTTTTTCACTTCCTCTCTGTTTCCCATGTGTTTTCTGATACCTAAAATAACCTTTTCTCCTCAGGTTGCCGCAGACAGGACAAATATGCGGTGAATAAAGCTGTGATAATGTGGCTGTTAGAACAGCCATACAGTAGAGAACATAGAGAACAGGTTGGGTCAGAGTTTATCTCATAATGGGAGAGTGCTGAGAGAGAACATGTGTGATCAGACACACAAGAACAGCACTTTAGTTCTAGGAACACAAACACCAAGAATCATGGTCATTGTTGCAGTCTTTTATTACTTTATACTTTTTTTTACCTCTGTGGAGTTCCTGGCACTTTCTCTCAGACAACATGATTATTAGACTTGCTACTTCCAGGATCGTGTTCAGAAAAATCTGTTTGATACCCACTCACACGCACGTGGATTTCCACACTTCTCAACAGCGACAACGGAACGTCCAATCGAGACCGATTCAAATTTGACTCATGTTCTCTACCTCCCTGTTTAGGAAAGGACAATCAATAAGACACTACTTGAACACACAACAGTTACATTGTGACCAACACGTGGAATCTTTATGAACAGTTATAAAGGCAGCCTGGTCATGGGGAGGGTGGCAATAGTACAATATCTACTACATGATTATAGGTCAATCATCCAAATAGATCTCCCTGAGGATTGCACCCAGGTAGTCCAGTCCCCTTCCCCATCCCTGACCTCAATGGACCCACAGCCGATCAATGCTGGACAGGACACAGCAAGGTAATCTGGAAAAAATCATTATCTATCTCACCTTGTGGCACCATGTGGCTTTGGTACAGCGGGTTGTTCTATTGGAATATAAAGGTAATTTACACTTTAGAGAGAACTGCGGTTTCCCTAGTTGTAGCCTCCAGAAAGTATTCATACCCCTCGACTTATTCCATATTTAATTATGTTACAGCCAGGGGTGAAAGTAAGGCGGTACGGTCCGGTAAAATGTCAGCCTATCACAATTCATACAACATGCCCCCCCAAAAACCATAGGCTTTTACACCACTATTTTACATTACTGCATATCAGACGCTTGACAAATTAGTGAATTGACTGGAAACCGAGTGGTATACGCTCCAAATTGAATTGTCGTTTGAGGGGAACACTTACATTTTGTTGTGGCAGAGACGATTGAGTACAGTGTGAGGATGAGTGGCTGAGACCGAGGCGCCAGTGGACAACAGTGGATGTGTGCATATTCACAGTCACTTTTGTTTGTTTTTGGACAATAGTTTCCTCCTTCAGGTTAGATGGACGTCAAATTGTATTTGAGTCCCCGCCTCCCAGATTATTTGGATCACAAAACATCGTTTTTATTGATCTGTTTGTCAGTCTCAGCAGAGCAGGCTACCCTATAATTTTTGTAGAATAATAATAATAAAATAAATGCGCACTTGGGTGTCCCGTACTTGTAAGAAATTACATTTACTTTCACCTCTAGTTACAGTCTGAATTCAAAAACATGTTTTTAGAAATGTTTGCAAATATATTGAGTATGAAACACAGAAATATCTAATTTACATAAGTATTTACACCCCTGAGTTAATACATGTTAGAATCACTTTTGGCAGCGATTACAGCTTTGAGTCTTTCTGAGTAAGTCTCTAAAGCCGTGTTCACATTGGCAGTGTGAAATGACTCAAATCCTATTTATTTGCATATCCGATTCGAATCTGTTCTTTTTCCTGCTGTCTGAACAGCCAAAAAGCATATGGAATCAGAAATTTCACACACAAATCACTTGTAACTTGCTGATTGGACAGTCAGTAGTCCAACACGGATTTGAAAAACAAAACTGATTTGAGCATTACAGCCTGCAGTGTGAGCAAGGCTTAAGAGCCTTGCTCACATTGTACAATATTATTATTGTACAATATTATTATTAAAAATTATCCAAACTCTGTTAAGTTGGTTGTTGATCATTGCTAGACAGCCATTTTCAAGTTTTGCCATAGATTTTCATGCCGATTTAAGTCAGAACTATAACTAGGCCACTCAGGAACATTCAACGTCATCTTGGTAAGCAACTCCAGTGTATATTTTGTGTTTTAGGTTATTGATCTGCTGAAAGGTGAATTTGTCTCCCAGTGTCTGCACTTACCTCTATTCAGTTTCTTTTTATATAAAAAACTCCCTAGTCCTTGCCAATGACAAGCATACACATAACATGATGCAGCCATCACCATGCTTGAAAATATGAAGAGTTGTTCTCAATGATGTGTTGTGTTGGATTTGCCACAAACAGAAAGTGTGTATTCAGGACATAAGGTACATTTATTTGCCATTTATTTTTTTTTATTTTTTTGGGGGCCCATCCTCTTTGGAGAACAAAAATAAACGTTGTTTTTACAGTTTTTTAATTTGTTGTTACATGTACATTCTACACACATTTTACACACCTTCACAGCCATTAAACTCTGTAACCGTTTTAAAGTCACCATTGTCTTCATGGTGAAATCCCTGGGCGTTTTCCTTTCTCTCTGGCAACTGAGTTAGGAAGGACGCCTGTATCTTTGTAGTGAATGTTTGTATTGATACACCATCCAAAGTGTAATTAATAACTTCACCATGCTCAAAGTGATTTTCAATGTCTGCTTTTTGTATTCACACTCATCTACCAATATGTGCCCTTCTTTGCGAGGCATTGTAAAACCTCCCTGATCTTTATGGTTGAATCTGTGTTTGAAATGCACTGCTTGACTATGTGTGGGGTACAGAGATGAGGTAGTCATTAAAAAATCATGTTAAACACCATTATTGCACACAGAGTGAGTCCATGCAACTTATTATTTGAGTTGTTAAGAAAGTATTTACTCCTGTACTTATTTAGGCTTGCCATAACAAAGGGGTTGAATACCTATTGACTCAAGACATTTCAGCTGTTCATTTTTAATCAATTTCCCCCAAAAAATCCACGTTGACATTATGGGATTTGTGCCAGTGACACAAAATCTCAATTTAATCCATTTTAAATCCAAGCAGTAACACAATATTTTTGGAATAAAGTAAATTCTCTCTCTCTCTCTTTCAAAAACACAAATCAATACAGCATAAGACAAGAATCAGAACATCATAAGCCATGGATGGGCGCATGCCAAACAACTTTCTCTGAGTTGCAAATTCTGTCTAAATAATTCATATCTTTCCATTATTAATAGGTATTTGTCTTTACGATAGCTGGCAAGTTTCGTCCTTGAGGAGGTATATCATGCCTTGTGTGGCTCAGAAAATGCTTCATAGGCGGCTTGTTTTGTGTCAAGGAATCTAGGCATAAAGTGATTGATCGATCTGCTGAAATGTCCACTGTAGTAACAGATAACTTTTGAACAGTGATATGCTATACAAATAGAATGCAACCGAAAGAGACAAAAACTTTCTTTGCTAGACCTTTTGTAATACTTTTCAGTAGGGATGTGCATCTTTCCCTTTCAAGACAATTCGATACGCATCTAGAGACATGTGCTCCGGAACTATACCAGAATGATACGTTTTTGTTTGAAACGATTGGGTGCGATTCAGTTCGATTAGAGAACGAATCGATGGTATTCTGTTCAATTAGATACGATGCTCTAACATTTGTTGCATAAACACATTCATATTCCATTCTAAAATAAAAAATCCCTGGATCTGTCTGAGGTGACGTGTGTGTGTGTGTGTGTGTGTGTGTGTGTGTGTGTGTGTGTGTGTGTGTGTGTGTGTGGTGTGTGTGTGTGTGTGTGTGTGTGTGTGTGTGTGTGTGTGTGTGTGTGTGGGTATAAATGATGTTTGTCTATGGTGTATGTACAGTACTATGTACTATGTAGGCACCTGATCTCAGCCATAAGAGGGACTAGGACTCTACCACCTGTCACAGGATCCAACGAAAGTGGTGCCCCTCCTCGGTCGGGCGGCGCTCGGCGGTCGTCGTCGCCGGCCTATTAGCTGCCACCGATCATTGTTTCTGTGTCGTTTAGTTTTGTCTGTCTGTTCCGCACCTGTTTTGTGTATGTCATTAGTGGGGACTTATTTAATGTGTGTTTTCAGTCGGGATTTTGTGCGGGATTGTTTATTGTCCACTCAGGACGGTGGGCCGTGTGAATATATTTACTTCGCTGGTTGTATTTTGGATGCTTTTGTATTTTTTGTATTTTGTGCTGGCTGACGTCTTATTTCTCTCTCCGGACCGTTTTGCCCTGTGTTTTGGGTTGGTCATTATTATTACGCGCCCTTCTGTTTGGCGTGACCGTTTTGTGCCGGAGAAAATAAAGACGATATACTTTACCTCTGCTCTCTGCGCCTGACTCCAACCACCACTCCTAGAATCGTTGACACCACCCCACTACCACTATCAGATTAGGGAGGGCAATGTAGCCTACGTTTTGTGGTTCTGAAATCACCACCACCCACTAATTAACTTGTCATTTTTGCCGATTAAGTGTTTGAGCTAGTAATAAATCAGTTGTTCGGCATGCGAAAGGACTTGTAGATCAATGACTGTCAACACGGTTACATGCAGTTCGACACTGAAGTAGAGGACACATCAGTTGTCACAAAATATGAGGTATTTTCAGAAGGTAGATAGAATGTAATATGAGCACAACATTTTAGTGAACCAGGCGATTCTTAACCTTTGAATCAATTTTCTGACCGAGGCATGCTACATTTGGATCAGACCAAAGTTCTGAAAGTAGCGCCCCCGAGCCAAAAGAAAAATGGCCCCCGAAAATTGCGTACTATGATATATGTGCACAACATCATTGCTTTCTCTCTTTCTCTCTCGCTCTGCTGTGTGTGATTCTTTGTAGCTGTTGTTCAAATGGCGAGGGGCTGAATCTCATTGGCTGGAACTCAAATTGCTTAGGGGCTGACCCTCGTGGGGGGAAATGTAGGGAAAATGCGCAGCACAGCTTCCAGAAAACAATCACTTTCAAACTAGGGATTTCGTGGCTAATTTAGGTAAGACAGTAATTCTGCTCGTAGATTCTGCATATATGGACTACACATTGACACATCCAGCCCAAAGCAAAAATACGTACTAGTCGCCAAAGTACCAAAGCATGTCTTTATTAAGGTAGGACCAAAGTCCATCACAGGGGTGCTTCTCTCTGAGAGCAAACAATGTCAGTCAACCACCTCATTTATCAACCGTAGGTATATTTCTTACAAAATTCTGGCGTACGTGGAGATTCTAGGATTTGCATGCACAACAAATTGTTGGTGTTCATCAAACTGTCGCACGCAATATACACGTTTTCATTGATATATCAGACTCATACTATATTTGTGGGTTTGTGAATGCCTGGAAAAAGTCCTCCATTGACCTTTTATGTAAATTTTCTTGGGCCACTATAACTATAACTATTTTTGACTATTGGATTGGATTGGTCCCCTCTACCACACGGAACCCCACTAATCTACCAACGGAAACGCACGAGGTGGCTAAAAACAGAACATCTTCTGCCAACTTGTTACCCATGGCCCGGCTAGCTGTTTGAATCGCCGTGACCGCAACCGACCTCACTACTCACTGGACCCTTTTGATCACTTGGCTAAGCATGCCTCTCCTTAATGTCAGTATGCCTTGTCCATTGCTGTTCTGGTCAGTGTTTATTGGCTTATTTCAATGTGGAGCCTCTAGCCCTGCTCACTATACGTTATCCAACCTCTCAGTTCCACCACCCACACATGCGATGACATCACCTGGTTTCAATGATGTTTCTAGAGACAATATCGCTCTCATCATCACACAATGCCTAGGTTTACCTCCACTGTATTCACATCCTACCATACCTTTATCTGTACATTATACCTTGAAGCTATTTTATCGCCCCCAGAAACCTGGTCCTTTTACTCTCTGTTCCGGACGTCCTAGACGACCAATTCTCATAGCTTTTAGCCGTATCCTTATCCTACTCCTCCTCTGTTCCTCTGGTGATGTAGAGGTGAATCCAGGCCCCGCAGAGCCTAGCTCCACTCCTATTCCCCAGGCGCTCTCTTTTGATGACTTCTGAAACTGTAATAGCCTTGGTTTCATGCATGTTAACATTAGAAGCCTCCTCCCTAAATGTGTTTTATTCACTGCTTTAGCACACTGCCAACCTGGATGTCCTAGCCATGTCTGAATCCTGGCTTAGGAAGACCACCAAAACTCTGAAATCTCCATCCCTAACTACAACATTTTCAGACAAGATAGAACTGCCAAAGGGGGCGGTGTTGCAATCTACTGCAGAGATAGCCTGCAGAGTTCTGTCCTACTATCCAGGTCTGTCCCCAAACAATTTGAACTTCTACTTTTAAAAATCCACCTCTCTAAAAACAAGTCTCTCATCGTTGCCTCCTGCGATAGACCACCTCTGCCCCAGCTGTGCTCTGGACACCATATGTGAACTGATTGCCCCCCATCTATCTTCAGAGCTTGTGCTGCTAGGTGACCTAAACTGGGACATGCTTAACACCCCAGCCATCCTACAATCTAAGCTTGATGCCCTCAATCTCACACAAATTATCAATGAACCTACCAGGTGCCACCCCAAAGATGTAAACACAGGCACGCTCATAGATATCATCCTAACCAACTTGCCCTCTAATTACACCTCTGCTGTTTCCCTGAACCACTTCAAGCGAGCAGGCCTTTCTAATCGACCTGGCCCGGGTATCCTGGAAGGATATTGACCTCATCCCTTCAGTAGAGGATGCCTGGTTGTTTTTTTAAATGCCTTCCTCACCATCTTAAATAAGCATGCCCCATTCAAGAAATGTAGAACCAGGAACAGATATAGGCCCTTGATTCTCTCCAGAACCTGACTGCCCTTAACCAACACAAAAACATTCTGTGGCGTTCTGCATTAGCATCGGACAGCCCCCGTGATATGCAACTTTTCAGGGAAGTTAGAATTCCAATATACACAGGGCAGTTAGAAAAGCAAAAGGCTAGCTTTTTCAAGCAGAAATTGACTTCCTGCAACACAAACTCAAAAAAGTTCTGGGACAACTGTAAAGTCCATGGAGAATAAGAGCACCTCCTCCCAGCTTCCCACTGCACTGAGGCTAGGAAACTCTGTCACCACCGATAAACCCACTATAATTGAGAATTTCAATAAGCATTTTTCTAAGGCATGCTTTCCACCTGGCTACCCCTACCCCGGTCAACAGCACTGCACCCCCCCACAGAAACTCTCCCAGCCTTCCCCATTTCTCCTTCTCGCCAAATCCAGTTAGCTGATGTTCTGAAAGAGCTGCAAAATCTGGACCCCTACAAATCGGCCGGGCTAGACAATCTGGACCCTTTCTTTCTAAAATGATCTGCCGAAATTGTTGCAATCCCTATTACTAGCCTGTTCAACCTCTCTTTCGTGTCGTCTGAGATTCCCAAAGATTGGAAAGCAGCTGCGGTCATCCCCCTCTTCAAGGGGGGGACACTCTTGACCCAAACTGCTACAGACCTATATCTATCCTACCCTATCTTTTCTAAAGTCTTCGAGCAAAGTCAACAAACAGATTACCGACCCATTCGAATCCCACCGCCGTTCATCCGCTATGCAATCTGGTTTCAGAGCTGGTCATTAGGTGCACCTCAGCCACGCTCAAGGTCCTAAACGATATCTTAACCCGCCATCGATAAGAAACAATACTGTGCAGCCGTATTCATTGACCTGGCCAAGGCTTTCGACTCTGTCAATCAACCACATCCTCATCAGCAGACTCAATAGCCTTGGTTTCTCAATGATTGTCTCGCCTGGTTCACCAACTACTTCTCTGATAGAGTTCAATGTGTCAAATCGGATGGCCTGTTGTCCGGGCCTCTGGCAGTCTCTATGGGGGTGCCACAAGGTTTCAATTCTTGGGTCGACTCTTTTGTTTGTATACATCAATGATGTCGCTCTTGCTGCTGGTGATTCTCTGATCCACCTCTACGCAAACGACACCAATTCTGTATACTTCTGGATCTTCTTTTGACACTGTGTTAACTACCCTCCAGACGAGCTTCAATGCCACAACTCTCCTTCCGTGGCCTCCAACTGCTCTTAAAGACAAGTAAAACTAAATGCATGCTCTTCAACTGATCGCTGCCTGCACACTGCCCGCCCATCCAGCATCACTACTCTGGACAGTTCTGACTTAGAATATGTGGACAACTACCAAATACCTTGGTGTCTGGTTAGACTGTAAACTCTCCTTTCAGACTCACATCAAACATCTCCAATCCAAAATTAAATTTAGAATTGGCTTCCTATTTCACAGCAAAGCATCTTTAGTCATGCTGCTTAACATAACCCTCGTAAAACTGACCATCCTACCGATCCTCACTTTGGCGACGTCATTTACAAAACAGCCTCCAATACCCTACTCATAATTGGATGCAGTCTATCACAGTGCCATCTGTTTTGTCACCAAGCCCCAGATACTACCACCCAACTGCGACCTGTACGCTCTCGTTGCTGGCACTCGCTTCATACTCGTTGCCAAAACCCACTGGCTCCAGGTCATCTACAAGACCCGGCTAGGTAAAAGTTCCCCCTTATCTCAGCTCGCTCGCTGGTCACCATAGCAGCACCCACCTGTAGCACGCCCTCCACAGGTATATCGCTCTGGTCACCCCCAAAGCCAATTCCTCCTTCGGCCTCCTCTCCTTCCAGTTCTCTGCTGCCAATGACTGGAACGACTACAAAAATCTCTAAAACTGGAACACTTATCTCCCTCACTAGCTTTAAGCACCAGCTGTCAGAGCAGCTCCCAGATTACTGCACCTGTACATAGCCCATCTATAATTTAATCCCAAACAACTACCACTTCCCCTACTGTATTTATTTATTTGGATCCTTTGCACCCCATTATTTCTATTTCTACTTTGCACTTTCTTCCACTGCAAATCTACCATTCCAGTGTTTTACTTGCTATATTGTATTTACTTCGCCACCATGGCCTGTTTTGTCTTTACCTCCCTTATCTACTCACCTCATTTGCTCACTTGTATATAGACTTATTTTCTACTATATTATTGACTGTAGGTTTGTTTTACTCCATGTGTAACTCTGTGATGTTGTATGTGTTAAACTGCTTTGCTTTATCTTGCCAGGTCGCAATTGTAAATGAGAAACTTGTTCTTAAAAAAATAGCAAATTTGAGTACATTTCCATAGTGGTGTGGACACAATATTTAATATTTGCAGTGACCTACTTGTTCTACATTTTGTTGTATTACACCCTGAATTCAAAATGGATCAAATACATTTTTTTTCAACCATCTACTCACAATACCCCATAATGACAAAGTGAAAATGTGTTTTTAGAAATACTTGCAAATTTATTGAAAATGAAATACAGAAATATCTAATTTCCATATCCCTGAGTCAATACTTTGTAAGAACTTGTTTACAACTTTGAGTCATCTTGGGTATGTCTGTATCAGCTTTGCACATCTGGATTTTCTCCCATTCTTCCATGCAGTTTTTAGCAAGTTCTGTTAAGTTAGATGGGGAGCAGTGGTGAACAGCAATCTTCAAGTCTTTTCACAGATTTTCAATGGGATTCAAGTCTGGGCTTTGGCTGAGCCACTCAAGAACTTTCACGTTCTTGTTCTGAAGCCATTCCAGTGTTGCTTTGGCTGTATGCTTGAGGTCATTGTCCTGTTGGAACGTAAATCTTAAAATCAAATCAAATCGTTATTTGCCACATACACGTGCTTAGCAGATGTTATTACGGGTGTAGCAAAATGCTTGTAAAAGGTGAACAAAAGGACTTGAGTTCCTGTATGTTATCACAATCACACCATGAGTCATTAATCATGAAACATACATCCCGGGCCCTTCTTATTCATGTATGAGCAATGAACTGAGAACCTAACTGGCTGGACGGTCACAGACAGTATATCCCGAGAGAGCCATGTTTCCGTGAAACAGAGTATGTTACAATCCCTGATGTCTTTCTGGAAAGAAATCCTTGCCCTGAGCTTGTCAACTTTATTATCCAGAGCCTGAACATTAGCAAGTAATATACTCGGAAGTGGTGCGCCTCTTAAGTTGTACTAGAAGACCACTCCAAGTACCTCTCTTCCGCCGGCGTTATTTTGGTTCGGCCTCTGGAATCAGTTCAATTGCCCTGGGGGGTACGAACAAAGGATCTGATTAGGGAAGTCATATTCCTGGTTGTAACTGTCACAGGCGTAGTGAATAGACCAAGGCGCAGTGTGTTTGAGTGCTCATCTTTTATTTTGAATGAAAAGCACTTCACAAAGAAAAAACAAACGACAGCCAAACAGTTCTGTCAGTATACTCACAAACTAACAGAAAGCAAACCCCCCACAAAACCAAAGGAAAACAGGCTGCCTAAGTATGGCCTCCAATCAGAGACAATGAAAGACACCTGCCTCTGATTGGAAACCATACTCGGCCAAACATGGGAAAACGAAACATAGAAATAGAAAACTAGAACAAATTTCCCTAGAACCAAAAACCCCAAAACACACAAAACAACCCCCTTGCCACGCCCTGACCATACTACTATGGCAAATGACCCTTTTCACTGGTCAGGACGTGACAGTAATGCTGGTAGTGCTGGTGAGTTACTGCCACTCTGATATCCAATAGTTCTTCCTGGCTGTAATAACACAAAAACATTTCTTGGCTACTAATGTAAGAATAACATAGAAAAAACCGAAATACTGCAAAGTTCCTAAGAGCTAGAAGCACGGCAGCGATGCCATTTTCCTACTTCTACCATCGTCTAAGGTTGTTTGCACTCTGAAGCAGGTTCTCATCAAGGATTTGCCTGCATTTGACTTAATTCATTTTCCCCCCTCTACCCATACCAGTCTTCCAGTCCCTGCCACTGAAAAGCATCCCCATAGCATGATACTGCCACCACTTTGCTTCACAGTGGGGACGGGTGATGAGCTGTGCCTGATTTTCTCCAGACATAGCGCTTTGCATTCAGGCCAAAGAGTACAATTTTGTTCTCATCAGACCATAGAAGTTTTTGCCCTATGCTTTCAGAGTCTTTCAAGTGACATTTTGCAAACTCCCGGTGTGCTGTGATGTGGCTTTTTCTCAGGAGTGGCTTCCGTCTGGCGACTCTCCCATAAAGCCCCAGATTGGTGAAGTGCTGTAAGAGACGGTTGTCCTTTTGGAAGGTTCTCCCATCTCAGCTAAGGAAATCTGTATTACTGTCAGTGTGGTCATTAGGTTCTTGGTCCCCTCCCTGACCAAGGTCCTTCTTGCCCAGTTGTTCAGTTGGGTCGGACGGCCAGCTCTAGGCAGAGTCTGGGTAGTTCCTATATTTTCAATTTCCCAATGATGGAGACACTATAAATGGTAGCAAAATGCTTGTAAAAAAAAATCTCCCTACACAGGCTATTATGTCTCGCTCCTATTTCTCAGCAACACTGTAGCCTACCCTACTGACATAGGCTACCAGTCTATTACTTTTGAGCACGGTTGACTATTGGATGAGCGATGGACAAACGGTAGACCGAACATTTGTTATATAGTGGGAATAAACCAGTCATGTCAGAAAAGGATAGAACATGCCCTGCAAAATTATTATGATTTAGGCCCACTACATGCCCAAAAGGATGTGGATACCCCTTCAAATTAATGCTTCGGCTCTTTCAGCCACATCCGTTGCTGACAGGTGTATAAAAATTGAGAACAGATGAATCTAGTTTTTGGCAGATGCCAGGAGAACGCTACCTACCCCGAATGCATAGTGCCAACTGTAAAGTTTGGTGGAGGAGGAATAATGATCTGGGGTTGTTTTTTCATGGTCGGCCTAGGCCCCTTAGTTCCAATGAAGGGAAATTGAGACGCTACAGCATACAATTACATTCTAGATGATTCTGTGCTTCTAACTTTGTGGCAAAAGTTTGGGGAAGGACCCTTTAAACGGTTTCAGCATGACAATGCCCCCATGCACAAAGGCAAGGTCCATACAGAAATGGTTTGTCGAGATCGGTGTGGAAGAACTTGACTGGCCTGCACAGAGCCCTGACCTCAACCCCTTCGAACACCTTTGGGGATGAATTGCAACACCGACTATGAGCCAGTACTAATGTCCAACATCAGTGCCCGACCTCACTAATTCTCCTGTGGCTGAATGGAATAGAGTCCCCACAGCAATGTTCCAACATCTGGTGGAAAGCCTTCCTAGAAGACTGGAGACTGTTATAGCAGCAAAGGGGTGACCAACTCCATATTAATGCCCATGATTTTGGAATGAGATGTTCAAAAATCAGGGGTCCACATACTTATGGCCATGTAGTGTATATAATAAAAGTACAATAAATATTTTAGGTGATATGCTGTTTATACGATCTTCTTACCAAAGGCAAATGCATCCGTTTTATCATTAGGTCTACGTTTTAATGTTTTGTTAGCCTACCATTATTATAATTCCTGCACCTCCCACCTCCCACTTCCCCCAAAATACATTTTTTTTGCGTGCAATTCCATCATGTTCAAAATGGATAAATACCAACCTTTGTGGGAAATAAGGTTTAACTGTGTTTGTTTCATGCGCGAGCATCTTGATAAATGAGGCCCCAGGAGTGTGACGATAGAACTTCCATCAGTCTAAGGCTGATTGGGGGGAGCTAACGTAAGAGATTGTTTTAAGATGTTCATTCCAAGGATCATTTAGCTCTTTAGCTATGAAAAATAAATCATAAGGAATAATGAATAGGAATAAGTGTCTGTCCTATATCTTGGAGATTTAAGAAAGTTCAGGAAATATCTTTGTTTTTTTGGACACATATTTAACCCTTTATTTTTGTTGGCACCAAAACTACCTCATACGTCCATTCATTTGTATGGGTTACCTTCTGACGAGTCCCCGTGACAGTTGTGAGGGTTGTAGAGCAAAAACGAGAACACCATCATGTCGTGATGAGTCCTCATCTTTCCACAGAGGTAGGCCAAAACCGTTCAGACGCTACAGAACGTTTTCGTAAAGGATACATGTTTGGGATGTCTCATGGTCTGACAACACTGCTGTAGCTTGGCCAACCTCCACTGCAGATGCGGAAGGCCGACATAGGCGGATGCAGTGGATATCTCTTGCTTAAACTGATGGATTTTCATGGGTTTTTTTATATTAGGTTCCTTAGATTGACACACAGGTGCGTCAATAGACTCTTATTAAATGAATACTCTCTGAGCGTTACTACAGTACTACGCCACATGCTACAGAGTTTACACATGATAATTACCTTGGTAATTCCTGATAGAGCTCAAAACAAACATCTCTGCTTCAGCCCGGGACCTGTGAGGTAGTAATGTTTTGCTTGACATGTTGTGGGATTAACACAGGCAAGCAAAGATAGAAGCCGTCTCTAACATCTTCACGTCTCCTCTACAGTCTTCGCTATAGGGATGATTTCTCATTATTATTGATGGTCAGGAATAACCATGAACCATAACCTCGCCTTGTTATGAAATGTATTATTGTGAGCATAAGTTAAATGCATTGTAATAACTTGCTAACATAATTCATGCATTTTTGGAAAGGTATAGAAAAGGAATGTTTAATGCGTCATGGACTGGTGTCATTGAACATTTGTGTCACTGAACGTTTGGATTGGTGTGAAAATGCTTTAATTCCAATTTCTGGCCCTAAAAATGTGTATGTTTGTGTGTGAATCAGATGCCAGACGGAAAGCCGTCACGTTAGGGCCTCTTGCCAAAACTGACAGGTGGGGCTCAGAGGCACCATGATGATAAAATAATAACTGCTATAAACTGCCACAGTTGATGTCATTTCCTGCCACAACAGAGATACAGAATGTTATTCTCCCTCCCCTAGAGAGGAAACCCAAACTCTATGAGTTGTTGTTGTGTTGTGTGTTGTTGTCATGTCACATTCTAAAAGCCTCCTTGCTTTCAGTTGGTTGTCCGGTGGCGGATTATGTCCGTAACCATGGCGATGGCAGCGCAGATGGGTGTCGAGACCGCGGCGGCGGCCAAGCGGAGGGTGACAGACTGTGGGATGGTTGCCGTGGACAGAGATAGAGAGCGAGCTGGACAACCACAAGGAACAGGAAAACTAGACTCGCTGGGGCTTTGGATACAGAAACACACACATCACATAGAAAGTACTGATCTAGTTTCATAACCCTCCTGCATCGATCACACCAGAATAAACACACGTCTGGAGATAGAGAGAGAAGAGACGGCCATGGGAGATAGAGAGGGAAGAGACGCCAGGGGGGGAGAGACAGAGAGAGAAGAGACGGCCAGGGGAGACAGAGAGACAGAGAGGGAAGAGACAGCCAGGGGAGCTAGAGAGACAGAGAGGGAAGAGACGGCCAGGGGGAGATAGAGAGACAGAGAGGGAAGAGACGGCCAGGGGAGACAGAGAGACAGAGAGGGGAAGAGACGGCCAGGGGAGACCGAGAGACAGAGAGGGAAAGACGGCCAGGGAGACAGAGACAACAGAGAGGGAAGAGACGGCCAGGGGGAGATAGAGAGACAGAGAGGGAAGAGACGGCCAGGGGAGCTAGAGAGACAGAGAGGGAAGAGACGGCCAGGGGGAGATAGAGAGACAGAGAGGGAAGAGACGGCCAGGGGAGACAGAGAGACAGAGGGAAGAGACGGCCAGGGGAGACCGAGAGACAGAGAGGGAAGAGACGGCCAGGGGAGACAGAGAGACAGAGAGGGAAGAGACGGCCAGGGGAGCTAGAGAGACAGAGAGGGAAGAGACGGCCAGGGGAGATAGAGAGACAGAGAGGGAAGAGACGGCCAGGGGAGACAGAGAGACAGAGAGGGAAGAGACGGCCAGGGGAGACCGAGAGACAGAGAGGGAAGAGACGGCCAGGGAGACAGAGACACAGAGAGGAAGAGACGGCCAGGGGGAGATAGAGAGACAGAGAGGGAAGAAGACGGCCAGGGGAGCTAGAGAGACAGAGAGGGAAGAGATGGCCAGGGGAGATAGAGACAGAGAGGGAAGAGACGGCCAGGGGAGACAGAGAGACAGAGGGAAGAGACGGCCAGGGAGACCGAGAGACAGAGAGGAGAGACGGCCAGGGGAGACAGAGAGACAGAGAGGGAAGAGACGGCCAGGGGAGCTAGAGAGACAGAGAGGGAAGAGACGGCCAGGGGGAGACAGAGAGACAGAGAGGGAAGAGACGGCCAGGGGAGCTAGAGAGACAGAGAGGGAAGAGACGGCCAGGGGAGATAGAGAGACAGAGAGGGAAGAGACGGCCAGGGGGAGATAGAGAGGGAGAGACGGCCAGGGGAGACAGAGAGACAGAGAGGGAAGAGACGGCCAGGGGAGACAGGGAGAGACAGAGAGGGAAGAGACAGCCGGGAGATAGAGAGACAGAGAGGGAAGAGATGACCAGGGGAGACCGGAGACAGAGAGGGAAGAGACGGCCAGGGGGAGAAGAGAGACAGAGAGGGAAGAGACGGCCAGGGGGAGCTAGAGAGACAGAGAGGGAAGAGACGGCCAGGGGGGAGATAGAGAGACAGAGAGGGAAGAGACGGCCAGGGGAGCTAGAGAGACAGAGAGGGAAGAGACGGCCAGGGGAGACCGAGAGACAGAGAGGGAAGAGACGGCAGGGGGAGATAAGGAGACAGAGAGGGAAGAGACGGCCAGGGGGAGATAGAGGGAAGAGACGGCCAGGGGAGCTAGAGAGACAGAGAGGGAAGAGACGGCCAGGGGAGATAGAGAGGGAAGAGACGGCCAGGGGAGATAGAGAGACAGAGAGGGAAGAGACGGCCAGGGGCTAGAGACAGAGAGGGAAGAGACGGCCAGGGGAACCGAGAGACAGAGAGGGAAGAGACGGCCAGGGGGAGATAAGGAGACAGAGAGGGAAGAGACGGCCAGGGAGACCGAGAGACAGAGAGGGAAGAGACGGCCAGGGGAGCTAGAGAGACAGAGAGGGAAGAGACGGCCAGGGGAGCTAGAGAGACAGAGAGGGAAGAGACGGCCAGGGAGCTAGAGAGACAGAGAGGAAGAGACGGCCAGGGGAGACCGAGAGACAGAGAGGGAAAGATGGCCAGGGGAGCTAGAGAGACAGAGAGGGAAGAGACGGCCAGGGGAGCTAGAGAGACAGAGAGGGAAGAGACGGCCAGGGAGACCGAGAGACAGAGAGGGAAGAGATGGCCAGGGGAGCTAGAGAGACAGAGAGGAAGAGACGGCCAGGGGGAGATAGAGGGAAGAGACGGCCAGGGGGAGATAGAGGGAAGAGACGGCCAGGGGAGAACGAGAGACAGAGAGGGAAGAGACGGCCAGGGGAGACCGAGAGACAGAGAGGGAAGAGACGGCCAGGGGAGATAGATGGAAGAGACGGCCAGGGAGCTAGAGAGACAGAGAGGGAAGAGACGGCCAGGGGAGACCGAGAGACAGAGAGGGAAGAGACGGCCAGGGGAGATAGAGAGACAGAGAGGGAAGAGACGGCCAGGGAGACTGAGAGTCAGAGAGGGAAGAGACGGCCAGGGGAGATAGAGAGACAGAGAGGGAAGAGACGGCCAGGGGAGCTAGAGAGACAGAGAGGGAAGAGACGGCCAGGGAGATAGAGACAGAGAGGGAAGAGACGGCCAGGGAGACAGAGAGACAGAGAGGGAAGAGACGGCCAGGGGAGATAGAGGGAAGAGACGGCCAGGGGAGCTAGAGAGACAGAGAGGGAAGAGACGGCCAGGGGAGCTAGAGAGACAGAGAAGGAAGAGACGGCCAGGGGAGACAGAGAGACAGAGAAGGAATAGACGGCCAGGGGAGACAGAGAGGGAAGAGACGGCCAGGGGAGCTAGAGACAGAGAGGGAGAGACGGCCAGGGAGCTAGAGACAGAGAAGGAAGAGACGGCCAGGGGACAAGAGACAGAGAAGGAATAGACGGCCAGGGGAGATAGAGAGACAGAGAGGGAAGAGACAGCCAGGGGGAGATAGAGGGAAGAGACAGCCAGGGGAGATAGAGGGAAGAGACGGCCAGGGGAGCTTGAGAAACAGAGAGGGAAGAGACGGCCAGGGGAGATAGAGAGGAAGAGACGGCCAGGGGAGCTTGAGAGACAGAGAGGGAAGAGACAGCCAGGGGAGCTAGAGAGACAGAGAGGGAAGAGACGGCCAGGGGGAGATAGAGGGAAGAGACGGCCAGGGGAGCTTGAGAGACAGAGAGGGAAGAGACGTCCAGGGGAGATAGAGGGAAGAGACAGCCAGGGGAGCTAGAGAGACGAGAGGGAAGAGACGGCCAGGGGAGATAGAGGGAAGAGACGGCCAGGGTGAGATAGAGAGGGAGAGACGGCCAGGGAGCTTGAGAGACAGAGAGGGAAGAGACGGCCAGGGAGCTAGAGAGACAGAGAGGGAAGAGACGGCCAGGGGGAGATAGAGGGAAGAGACGGCCAGGGGAGCTAGAGAGACAGAGAAGAAGAGACGGCCAGGGGGATATAGGGAAGAGACGGCCAGGGTGAGATAGAGAGGGAGAGACGGCCAGGGGAGCTTGAGAGACAGAGAGGGAAGAGACGGCCAGGGAGCTAGAGAGACAGAGAGGGAAGAGACGGCCAGGGGAAGATAGAGGGAAGAGACGGCCAGGGAGCTTGAGAGACAGAGAGGGAAGAGACGGCCAGGGAGCTAGAGAGACAGAGAAGGAAGAGACGGCCAGGGGGAGACAGAGAGGGAAGAGACGGCCAGGGAGCTAGAGAGACAGAGAGGGAAGAGACGGCCAGGGGAGCTAGAGAGACAGAGAGGGAAGAGACGGCCAGGGGAGACAGAGAGACAGAGAGGGAAGAGACTCCAGGGGAGACAGAGACAGAGAGGGAAGAGACGGCCAGGGAGCTAGAGAGACGAGAGGGAAGAGACGGCCAGGGGAGCTAGAGAGACAGAGAGGGAAGAGACAGCCAGGGGAGACAGAGACAGAGAGGGAAGAGACGGCCAGGGGAGCTAGAGAGACGAGAGGGAAGAGACGGCCAGGGGAGACCGAGAGACAGAGAGGGAAGAGACGGCCAGGGGAGACCGAGAGACAGAGAGGGAAGAGACGCCAGGGGAGACCGAGAGACAGAGAGGGAAGAGACGCCAGGGGAGCCAGAGACACAGAGAGGGAAGAGACGGCCAGGGGAGATAGAGGGAAGAGACGGCCAGGGGAGCTAGAGAGACAGAGAAGGAAGAGACGGCCAGGGGAGATAGAGAGAAGAGACGGCCAGGGTGAGATAGAGAGGGAGACGGCCAGGGGAGCTAGAGAGACAGAGAGGGAAGAGACGGCCAGGGGAGCTAGAGAGACAGAGAGGGAAGAGACGGCCAGGGGAGATAGAGGGAAGAGACGGCCAGGGGAGCTTGAGAGACAGAGAGGGAGAGACGGCCAGGGGAGCTAGAGAGACAGAGAAGGAAGAGACGGCCAGGGGGAGACAGAGAGGGAAGAGACGGCCAGGGGAGCTAGAGAGACAGAGAGGGAAGAGACGGCCAGGGGAGCTAGAGAGACAGAGAGGGAAGAGACGGCCAGGGGAGACAGAGAGACAGAGAGGGAAGAGACGTCCAGGGGAGACAGAGAGACAGAGAGGGAAGAGACGGCCAGGGGAGCTAGAGAGACAGAGAGGGAAGAGACGGCCAGGGTAGCTAGAGAGACAGGGAGGAAGAGACAGCCAGGGGAGACAGAGAGACAGAGAGGGAAGAGACGGCCAGGGGAGCTAGAGAGACAGAGAGGGAAGAGACGGCCAGGGGAGACCGAGAGACAGAGAGGGAAGAGACGGCCAGGGGAGACCGAGAGACAGAGAGGGAAGAGACGGCCAGGGGAGACCGAGAGACAGAGGGGAAGAGACGGCCAGGGGAGCTAGAGACAGAAGGGAGAGACGGCCAGGGGAGCTAGAGAGACAGAGAGGGAAGAGACGGCCAGGGGAGCTAGAGAGACAGAGAGGGAAGAGACGGCCAGGGAGCTTGAGAGACAGAGAGGGAAGAGACGGCCAGGGGAGATAGAGAGACAGAGAGGGAAGAGATGGCCAGGGAGCTAGAGAGACAGAGAGGGAAGAGACGGCCAGGGAGCTAGAGAGACGGCCAGGGAGCTAGAGAGACAGAGAGGGAAGAGACGGCCAGGGGAGACAGAGAGATAGAGAGGGAAGAGACGGCCAGGGAGACCGAGAGACAGAGAGGGAAGAGACGCCCAGGGGAGCTAGAGAGACAGAGAGGGAAGAGACGGCCAGGGGAGACCGAGAGACAGAGAGGGAAGAACGGCCAGGGGAGACCGAGAGACAGAGAGGGAAGAGACGGCCAGGGGAGCTAGAGAGACAGAGAGGGAAGAGACGGCCAGGGAGCTAGGGAGACAGAGAGGGAAGAGACGGCCAGGGGAGCTTGAGAGACAGAGAGGGAAGAGACGGCCAGGGGAGCTAGAGAGACAGAGAGGAAGAGACGGCCAGGGGAGATGAGGGAAGAGACGGCCAGGGGAGCTTGAGAGACAGAGAGGAAGAGATGGCCAGGGGAGCTAGAGAGACAGAGAGGGAAGAGACGGCCAGGGGGAGATAGAGGGAAGAGACAGCCAGGGGAGCTAGAGAGACAGAGAGGGAAGAGACGGCCAGGGGAGCTAGAGACAGAGAGGGAAGAGACGGCCAGGGGAGACAGAGACAGAGAGGGAAGAGACGGCCAGGGGAGACAGAGAGACAGAGAGGGAAGAGACGGCCAGGGGAGCTAGAGAGACAGAGAGGGAAGAGACGGCCAGGGTAGCTAGAGAGACAGGGAGGGAAGAGACAGCCAGGGGAGACAGAAGACAGAGAGGGAAGAGACGGCCAAGCTAGAGAGACAGAGAGGGAAGAGACGGCCAGGGAGACCGAGAGACAGAGAGGGAAGAGACGGCCAGGGGAGACCGAGAGACAGAGAGGGAAGACGGCCAGGGGAGACCGAGAGACAGAGAGGAAGAGACGGCCAGGGGAGCTAGAGAGACAGAGAGGGAAGAGACGGCCAGGGAGCTAGAGAGATAGAGAGGGAAGAGACGGCCAGGGGAGCTAGAGAGACAGAGAGGGAAGAGACGGCCAGGGGAGCTAGAGAGACAGAGAGGGAAGAGACGGCCAGGGGAGATAGAGAGACGAGAGGAAGAGATGGCCAGGGGAGCTAGAGAGACAGAGAGGGAAGAGACGGCCAGGGAGCTAGAGAGACGGCCAGGGGAGCTAGAGAGACAGAGAAGGGAAGAGACGGCCAGGGTAGACAGAGAGAATAGAGAGGGAAGAGACGGCAGGGGAGACCGAGATGACAGAGAGGGAAGAGACGCCAGGGGGAGCTAGAGAGACAGAGAGGGAAGAGACGGCCAGGGGAGACCGAGAGACAGAGAGGGAAGAGACGGCCAGGGGAGACCGAGAGACAGAGAGGGAAGAGACGGCCAGGGGAGCTAGAGAGACAGAGAGGGAAGAGACGGCCAGGGGAGCTAGGGAGACAGAGAGGGAAGAGACGGCCAGGGAGCTAGGGAGACAGAGAGGGAAGAGACGGCCAGGGGAGCTAGGGAGACAGAGAGGGAAGAGACGGCCAGGGGAGCTAGAGAGACAGAGAGGGAAGAGACGCCAGGGGAGCTAGAGAGACAGAGGAGTGAAGAGACGGCCAGGGAGACCGAGAGACAGAGAGGGAATGGACGGCCAGGGGAGACAGAGAGACAGAGAGGGAAGAGACGGCCAGGGGGAGACAGAGACACAGAGAGGGAAGTGACGGCCAGGGGGAGATAGAGGGAAGAGAGGGAAGAGACGGCCAGGGGAGATAGAGAGGGAAGAGACGGCCAGAGAAGACAGAGAGACAGAGACGGGCAGAGGTTAGAGAGACAGAGGATAAGAGATGGTGATAGCTTTAGAAAAAGGATACGTGGCATATAAAGAATTGGGAAGAGGAATGTGATACTGAAAGAGAAAAAGGAGAGATGTATTAGTTAGACAACAGAGAAGGCAGAACCATAGACAAAATATACAAACAACGAAGTGAAAAAGACATTGAGAAAGACAGTGAGAAAGCAGTGGAGTGAGAAAGCCAGCGAAGCGCTAGCCAGACAGGAAGGGGTGGTGTGGTGGTGATCAATTCCACAGTGGGGTACTCACAGTGATGCAAAGTACAAAATACTTTAAAGTACTACTTAAGTCATTTTTGGGGGTATCTGTACCTTACTATTTACATTTTTGACAACTTTTACTTTTACTTCATTCCAAAAGAAAATATTTATTTTTACTCCATACATTTTCCATGACACCCAAAAGTACTTGTTACGTTTCAAATGCTTAGCAGGACAGGAAATGGTCTAATTCACGCACTTATCAGAGAACACCCCTGGTCACCCCTACTGCCTCTGATCTGGCAGACACACTAAACACAAATGCTTTGTTTGTAAATGATGTCTGAGTATTGGAGTGTGCCCCTGGCTTTCCGTACATTTTAAAACAAGAAAACCGTGCTGTCTGGTTTGCTTGATATATCATTTTAATTTTGATACTTAAGTATACATTAGCAAGTACATTTACTTTAGTTACTTAAGTATATTTAAAACCAAATACTTTTAGACTTTTACTCAAGTAGTGTTTTACTGGGTGACTCACTTTTACTTGAGTCATTTTCTATTGAGGTATCTTTACTTTTACTCAAGTATGATAATTGGGTACTTTTTCCCACAACTGGGTACTCATGTTGGGTTCCAGAGCAGTTTGTCCCTCAGTTGGAAAGCTTAGCACCAGCCTGCAGTCTCTGCCTGTGTCACTGCCCCGCGGCCCGCCGTGCGTGGAGTGATCTGGCCGCAGATGCCCCTTCCCTGAATGCCTAGCAGCATGGCCAGCTAGGCCAGCAGTGAGCCAGAGAGCCATGTGCAGGGCTTTGTCAGGACAACAACAATACTTATTAACAATACTTATCTATTAACGCTGTTCACTTCCTCTCACCATCTCATCACCACCACAACACGGCAACAGTATCCCACAACAGAGGGGCATCACTCTCTCTGTCAACAAACAACACGCACCAAAGCTCTGAGTTTGGAGCCGTTGGGTTTGGGGAGAGACAGCTGGGACTGGATTGGAATTGTAGTTATTAGGAAGTCAATGATGTGCCTCCTGTTTAAATAATGCCTACAATTTGAGCATGTTGTCTAAGCATGTTTAACTGGTTGGCGGGCCATATGAGGGAGAACATTTGTGGTGAAAATGATTGTGATGAATGTATACTGTGGTGATGGCTACACAAACTCCTTCTCGTGTTATTAGTTAGAGAGATACATGTGTTGCATTGAATGACTGGTAGGTAGCAGTGAATGCAATGTGAAAGGCCAGAGTGACGTTGAAGCAGAGGAAGCTAACAAACAAACAACAGAGGTTTAAAATACTGTTACCAAGATCAACTTGAGGATGGAGGCTACATTTTTCAAACACCCGAAACAGCTTTTTCCTGCACTCTAGAGCAATAATTATTATGGCATTAGTTTTTTTTCCTTACAGGATATTTCAGCATACCTCTATTTCTGTTCAGTTGTCATTTTGACTGTTGTTAATCACGCATCTCAATATACTCAATATACTGCAAGTCTCACGGTAATTGACCGTTAATTAACATAAACATGTTTAACATCTCCTGGCTTTCACACACAGCCTACAAGCCACTGATGCAGACCTTTGGAATATCTACATTTTAAAAAGTATAATAAATCAATTTAATATAGCCTACACCATTATTTATTTTAGACAGGTCTAAAGAAACATGATATGAAGAAAATCTAGTCTATTTCAGAAAAATAGTATAACATACTCTGAGTTGTCCTTATGTTAGACCAAACGATTTCTGAGGGAGTGCACACATACAGCTATTCTGTGTTGAGAGGTTAACAAAGAAACAGGTCGTCCTATATGCTTCATTTAGAGTTATTTATTCAACTTTAGTTGTGATTCAAACATTGGGCTATATCTTTACATTTTTAATACATTCTAAGGCTGCATGAGGCTACTCTATTGATGATTTGAAAAAAAGTTTCATGAAAGGCATGAGCTCTGCTTTGTTCCTTGTGCAGACTATACACACTTCATCAGTCTCTCATTCACAATTTGACAAGCACTTGATAACATTATCATTTCAACCAAGAATTTTTCTGCACATCTAAGCATATCTTTTGAGCTGTCTGTATCCTCCTGACCGGTGGTTCTTTATAAAATAAATGAAATATGCTTCTCTGCATCCCTGTTAAATCTGGATAAAGATTGAAAGGAGTACGAGTCTTATTCAGTATATTTTGTAATTTCTTGTTTTGTAAAGTCTAGAAACCTTGCCAGGTGTCACGTCCTGGCCAGTATATAAGGTTAATTGTTTTGTAGTTTGGTCAGGGCGTGACAGAGGGTATTTGTTTTATGTGGTTCGGGGTGGTGTGTTTGTGTAAAGGGTGTTTGATTTAGTATGTCCGGGTTTTGGTTTATGTCTAGGTAGTTCTATGTGGAGTCTAGTATGTCTGTTTCTATGTCTGGTGAATTGGTGTTGGGACTCTCAGTTGAAGGCAGGTGTTTTCTATCTGCCTTTGATTGAGAGTCTCATAAATGAGGGTGTGTTTGTGTTTGTGTTTTGTGGGTGATTGTTCTGTGTTCAGCCCTAGGCTTTGCCAGACTGTTAGTTGTTCGTTTGTTCTAGTGGTTTTGTTATTTTGTATTCAGTGGTTTTTGTAAGTGAATAAATCTAAATATGAGCATACACGTACCTGCTGCGTATTGGTCTACATTTTCAGACGACGATTTCGTTATATCGTCGGAAGACGAAGACGACAACCGTGACAGAATCACCCACCACCAAAGGACCAAGCAGCAGGAGAACAGCATGGATGGATGGACGTGGGCAGATTTAAGGATGTTCGTGTCCAGGGCTATGGAAGAGTTAAGGGAACCCGAGAGGCAGCCCCAAGAAATTTTTTGGGGGGGGCACAAGGGCTGTGAAGAGGGGCAAGGATGGAGCCCCAGGCCAGCTCCCCGCACTAGCCCTGAGGTACGTGTCTCCAATCTGGTACGCCCAGTACCAGCACCCCGCACCAAGCCCAAGGTGCGTGTCCCCAGCCTCGCCAGTCAACAGTCGTCGGGGAGCTGCCCGCCAGTCAACAGTCGTCGGAGCTGCCCGCCAGTCAACAGTCGTCGGAGCTGCCCGCCAGTCAACAGTCGTCGGAGCTGCCCGCCAGTCAACAGTCGTCGGAGCTGCCCGCCAGTCAACAGCTCGTCGGAGCTGCCCGCCAGTCAACAGTCGTCGCGAGCTGCCCGCCAGTCAACAGTCGTCGGAGCTGCCCGTCAGTCAACAGTCGTCGGAGCTGCCCGTCAGTCAACAGTCGTCGGAGCTGCCCGTCAGTCAACAGTCGTCGGAGCTGCCCGTCAGTCAACAGTCGTCGGAGCTGCCCGTCAGTCAACAGTCGTCGGAGCTGCCCGTCAGTCAACAGTCGTCGGAGTGCCCGTCAGTCAAACAGCTCGACTCGGAGTGGTCAGCAAGCGCTGAACTGCCGGAGTGGTCAGACTGCGCTGTGAACTGCCGGAGTGGCCAGACTGCGCTGAACTGGCCGAGAGTGGCCAGACTGCGCCTGAACTGCCCGGAGTGGCAGACTGCCCTGAAACTGGCCTGGAGTGGGCCAGAACTCGCCCTGAAACTGCCTGAGTTGCCAGACTGCCCTGAACTGCCCGGAGTGGCCAGACGGCCCTGAAACTGCCGGAGTGGCCAGACTGGACCTGAACTGTGCCGGAGTGGCCAGACTGCCCTGAACTGCCGGAGTAGGCCAGACTGCCCTGAACTGCCGGAGTGGCCAGACTGCCCTGAACTGCCGGAGTGGCCAGACTGCCTAACTGCCGGAGTGGCCAGACTGCCCTGAACTGCCGGAGTGGCCAGACTGCCCTGAACTGCCGGAGTGGCCAGACTGCCCTTAACTGCCGGAGTGGCCAGACTGCCCTGAACTGCCGTAGTGGCCAGTCTGCCCTAACCTGCCGGCGTGGCCAGTCTGCCCTGACCTGCCGGAGTGGCCAGTCCTGCCCTGACTGCCGGAGTGGCCAGTCTGCCCTGAACTGCCGGAGCTGACAGACTGCCCTGACCTGCCGGAGCTGACAGACTGCCTGAACTGCCGGAGCCAGACTGCCCCGGAGCTGACACGACTGCCCTGAACTGCCGGAGCTGACAGACTGCCCTGACCTGCCGAGCTGACAGACTGCCCTGACCTGCCGGAGCTGACAGACTGCCCTGACCTGCCGGAGCTGACAGACTGCCCTGACCTGCCGGAGCTGACAGACTGCCCTGACCTGCCGGAGCTGACAGACTGCCCTGACCTGCCGGAGCTGACAGACTGCCCTGACCTGCCGGAGCTGACAGACTGCCCTGACCTGCCGGAGCTGACAGACTGCCCTGACCGCCCAGAGCTGATAGACTGCCCAGACTGCCCCGAACCTCCAGACTACCCAGACTGCCTGGAACGGCCAGAACCTGAGCCGCCTCCAAGATAGGTGGGTTGGGGAGGGGGGGTGTAGCACAGTGCCGTCGTTGACGGCAGCCACCCTCCCTTCCCTCCCTTTAGTAAGGGGGAATTTTCTTTTGGGTATTGTTTGGGGGTAATTTTTTTGTGTTAAGGTGCTTCTGGGGTAGCACCTTTAAGGGGGGGGTACTGTCACGTCCTGGCCAGTATATAAGGTTAATTGTTTTGTAGTTTGGTCAGGGCGTGACAGAGGGTATTTGTTTTATGTGGTTCGGGGTGGTGTGTTTGTGTAAAGGGTGTTTGATTTAGTATGTCCGGGTTTTGGTTTATGTCTAGGTAGTTCTATGTGGAGTCTAGTATGTCTGTTTCTATGTCTGGTGAATTGGTGTTGGGACTCTCAGTTGAAGGCAGGTGTTTTCTATCTGCCTTTGATTGAGAGTCTCATAAATGAGGGTGTGTTTGTGTTTGTGTTTTGTGGGTGATTGTTCTGTGTTCAGCCCTAGGCTTTGCCAGACTGTTAGTTGTTCGTTGTTCTAGTGGTTTTGTTATTTTGTATTCAGTGGTTTTTGTAAGTGAATAAATCTAAATATGAGCATACACGTACCTGCTGCGTATTGGTCTACATTTTCAGACGACGATTTCGTTATATCGTCGGAAGACGAAGACGACAACCGTGACACCAGGAGGCTGCCATCTAAGATATTTAGACAAGCTAGCTACTCTAACTTGATTGATTGCCTGAAATGGCTCGTTAGCAAGTTATGGGGTTGGGAGTTTGGGAACTTACATATATCTAGCTGGCTAGCTAAAGCCAACTTCACAAAATTGCAGAGAAACAACAAAGCATTTTCATTTAACTGATTAATTAAGAAGGAATCAATAGACTACATAGCTTGATCAAATTAATTTACAAACATACCTCCTGCGAGTCCATCACCGACAGCTAAAATCAAATCAAACGCTGTGTGTGTCACTCTACACAGTGGTTGTGTTCAAGAGGATCAAACCGTAATTTATCATGGGTAAATGGTTCACCCAATGGGCTTGATGCATCTTACCCAGAGGGCAACACTCTCCAAATACCAAAGCAGTGATGTCAACAGCGTCAGAACACACATCCACCCAAGCTGTTGTTAAGGAAGAGGAAACACAGGTGAGATACAGGTAAACAGAATGGAGCAGAGGGACCATGCAGCTTGATCTCAATCAGACAGGCCTGATTGACATGGAACACCTTATCACTCCCTCAGCGCAATGAGGTGACCTGGGAAGAGGGGGAATGAGGAAGAGGATGAAGAGGAGGAGGAAGACGGGATGAGTGTGGAGACAGATGGGATGAGTGGACTCCAGGGGTGTCTCCACAAAGCCAAACAACACCACGGCGAGAGGCCATAGATTGTGCTTCCAGAAGGAAATTGATTTGGAGGTTTGGGACGAGTGGGGAATCGTGTGGGGGGGAATGGCAGCTCTGAGTATTTACTAATCAGCCCTGTTGGTAAACAGTGGAAAGATTGACAGCCAAAGCTGGTGAAATATAATCGACTTGGCTTAAGGGCTCAAGCTTTTCACACGATACAATTTGCAGAGTGCAATGGTGTAAATCACATTTAAATCGCTCTCTCTCGCCTTCTCTCGTGTGTGTGTGTGTGTGTGTGTGTGTGTGTGTGTGTGTGTGTGTGTGTGTGTGTGTGTGTGTGTGTGTGTGTGTGTGTGTGTGTGTGTGTGTGACAGTATTCTTCGGGGGAGGCATGCAGACAGGAGTGTCAATCTGAATGTGTGATGTGGGTTCCAGCCCAGAGCTAATGGAGAAACACGGAGTAAAGCCAACCTCCTTAAATTGCCTGTGGCAACTTTTTAAAGTGCAGGGAATTGATACAAAAAATAATCAAACAAATGTACACTGTTACCACGGTATACTAGTGAAATTTGAATGTCTTCTGTTGACTGTGGCTTTGAAATTTCTACCACCTGATGGGTTCAGGTTTCCTCTGACATGGTTATCAACAGCAGAAATTGAGTTTTGATGCTTGCCAACTGGAAAAATTATTATCTGAAAGCATAAAATGAACACATTGTCATTTTATTCCCATTAAAGTTGACTGAAAATAGCATTTAGAAAAACCTATTAGCACGAGATGTGCCTTTGCATAGAGCTGTAACAGTGTAAACATCCACACTTAACACACACACACACACACACACACACACACACACACACACACACACACACACACACACACACACACACACACACACACACACACACACACACAGAATGCATTATCCCCCCCACACACACTTCTCTTTCCCCTTGTTTGTTTCTGACTGATATAAAATTCCATTAGCGGTGTCTCTCTCGTTCCCTTTAGATTAGACTGGCAGCAGTAGCAGGATGAGCTGGAGCTCTGGCTGACTGACTGATCGACCACAAGTTAGTTCAGGAACACTAATAGGCAGTGGAGAAGTGGTGTGAATAATTGTGTTCCCTTTAGAACAAACAGTGTACATAATTGAATCAACCAACCTGTTTTCGGGACTCTGAGCTTAACAAAAGAGCTGAGGTTGGAGGATGAATGACACCTTCTCATTAATGCATTAAATATAATTCACTTAAGACCTCTAGGGGTCTGGGCACTGACAATGGAGCAGAATAGTAATGGGTATACCTCTGCTTGTTGATGTGATGTGCTGGAGCTTTTCAACCAATCAGAATTGTACAGTTGTGACGCTCAGATACGGCACGAGTGTCACTCAAACAGACTCTGACCTGAAAAGGATTCTTCATACCCACAGGTAATATTGAGTGACTTGTAATACCTGAAATATTCGTTATATAAGGAATACAATTCCATCCGGATGTACTCATCCAACCTCTCCACTAGGAATGTTTCAACGTCAGCACTGGCTTCATGACATCACCTTGAGCTCAACACCACAACAGAGGAGGGGAATACTACAATTGAAGCTATATCTACTCAGGCTTTACTAAAGCTAGCTAGCTTCAGTTAGCTTCACATTCCATCTCAGGCTTCATCCATGGATATTGATCATGCAGCATGCTGCTAACTCTAGCATGCTGTAACCGTGTGTGCATGTCGCACGTGGCTAGTCGAACGCCAAACTCTTCATTGAGACGATGCTGAACCATCAATCCGTGGGCAAGTCAGGGCCACATTTTCCTTTCGGGGCCTGAAATCAACATGAAAGAAAAGTTATCTTGCAAATTCAGCAGGCTATGCTGTGAAACAGGCTTTTAGAAGTTATGTTTTTCTTTTTTTTTTTCTTTTTTTAACATATCGTTAATGTCATCTTTGGTGAGCTTATCAATGCGCACGCACCTTTTTCCCCCCCCACCTATGATTAAATCATTTTCTAAAGTCACGCATACGTTTAACTGAGCATACACTTTCAAATGCGTCCTGACGTTACTAAATGCGCAATGTGATCGGTATTTGAATATTACTGTTTTGAAGAAGAAAGACACAGATGAATCAAATATTGAATAAGTCAAAATGAAGGGGGTGACAACACAATCTTTGCAAGAGGGAGGGAATCTGATTTCATTGGTCCATGAGAGCCTCCCCCTGAGCGTGTTAGTTCTGAATTATTTGTTGCCATAGACATTTACCTGGCTAGAAGGTGAGCCACTCCTATGCCCAGCTATCCTGAGCTGAACTCCGAGTTGACCAAAGATACCTCACTAAATCCTCAAACCTGTTTCGAAGTAACCCTTCCGATTTGTAGTAACCCCTCTGTAATAACCCCTCTGTTTCGTAGTACAGGGCTCCGTTTTATTGATCACATGTAACCCACTTAAAGCTGTAATCGTTAGTAGCTACATCCATTTTTGGACTTTTCAATTAATGATATATACTCATTGATTCTTGAAAAATATAACGTATACATTTCTCATGAGCTTAGTTCAAATGTTGCACCCAGTCGAAACCCAAAATGTAAGTTTGTTTTATTCCAATATTTGTAAACAATGTAAATGTAAACACACTGTACAACCTCAAAACATGGTTAAAACTATCATTGTGATGTCATGGGTGGTCAGTCCTTGCATCCATAGCTCTGTATATGAATTTGAGTGTGGTTCCATTTTTTCAAGCCATCCCTCAGCTTTTTACCAAAACACAGGCAGGATGGCCACTTTGTTATTGTTTCTATTAAGGAAGCTAGCTTTAAGGCAAGCTGTCCAAAACCTCCAACACAGATTCTGTCTGTCTCTTGTTGAATAAGGCTCTTATTTTAGTACAGCCTCATGCCTCCTCCGTCCTTCATTCAGACTTGTGTCTTTTGATGGTGGAGCCCCAGTCTGTGGTAGCAGTGCTGCTCCTCAACACACACACACGCACGCACGCACACACACACACACACGCACGCACGCACGCACACACACACGCACATACACACACACACACCCACACACACGCGCGCATACACGCACGCACACAAACACACACACACACACACACAAGTAATGAGTTATATGTTGAGCTCAGAGAGCGACACCCATCTGACAGCTATACAAAGAGAACAGGCGCTGATGCCATACTGATGCAAAGAGTACACATATTTATATAGTACCAGTCAAAAGTTACGTACTTTTCCTTTATTTTTACTATTTTCTACATTGCAGAATAGTAGTGAATACATCAAAACTATGAAATAACTCAAGGAATCATGTAGAAATCAAAAAAGTGTTAAACAAATCAAAATATATTTTATAAATGAGATTCGTCAAAGTAGCCACCCTTTGATGACAGCTTTGCGCATTTTTGGCATTCTCGCAACCAGCTTTACCTGGAATGCTTTTCCAACAGTCTTCCCACATATGCTGAGCATTTGATGGCTGCTTTTCCTTCACTCTGCGGTCCAACTCATCCATAACCATCTCAACTGGGTTGAGGTCGGATGATTGTGGAGGCCAGATCATCTGATGCAGCACTCCATCACTCTCCTTGGTCAAATATCCCTTACGCAGCCTGGAGGTGTGTTTTGTGTCATTGTCCTGTTGAAAAACAAATGATAGTCCCACTAAGCGCAACCCAGATGGGATGGCGTATCGTTGCAGAATGTTGTGGTAACCATGCTGGTTAAGTGTGCCTTGAATTCTAAATAAATCACAGACAGTGTCACCAGCAAAGTACCCCCACACAATCACACCTCCTCCTCCATGCTTCATGGTGGGAACCTCACATGCGTACAGTAGATCATCCGTTCACGTACTTTGCGTCTCACAAAGACACGCGTTTGGAACCAAAAATCTCACATTTGGACTCATCAGACCAAAAGGACAGATTTCCACTGGTCTAATGTCCATTGCTCATGTTTCTTGGCTCATACAAGTCTCTTCTTCTTATTGGTGTCCTCTAGTAGTGGTGTCTTTTCAGCAATTCGACCATGAAGACCTGAATCACTCAGTGTCCTCTGACAGTTGATGTTGAGATGTATCTGTTACTGGAACTCTGTGAAGCATTTATTTGGGCTGCAATTTCTGAGGCTGATAACTCTAATGAACTTATCCTCTGCAGCAGAGGTACCTCTGGGTCTTAATTTCCTGTAGTGGTCCTTATGAGAGCCAGTTTCATCACAGTGCTTGATGGTTTTCAAAGTTCTTGAAATTTTCCACATTGACTGACCTTCATGTTTTAAAGTAATGATGGACTGTCGTTTCTCTTTGGACTTGATCTTTTACCAAATAGGGCTTATTTGCGCAAGCGCATTAAGAAGGAATTCAATTCCACAAATTAACTTTTAACAAGGCACACCTGTTAATTGAAATGCATTCCAGGTGTGCCAAGAGTGTGCAAAGCTGTCATCAAGGCAAAGGGTGGCTACTTTGAAGAATCTCAAATATAAAATATATTTTGATTTGTTTAACACTCTTTTGGTTACTACATGATTCCATATGTGTTATTTCATAGTTTTGATGTCTTCACTATTATTCTACAATGTAGAAAATAGTAAAAACAGGTAGTCCAAACTTTGGACTGGTACTGTATGTATGTATGTATGTATGTATGTATGTATGTATGTATGTATGTATGTATGTATGTATGTATGTATGTATGTATGTATGTATGTATGTATGTATGTATGTATGTATGTATGTATGTATGTATGTATGTATGTATGTATGTAGAGAGAGAGAAAGACACATAGAGTTAGAGTGAGAGAGATTTTGTTAGGATTTTGTTTCTCTATTAAAAGAATGTAAAAGACCAAACCCATGTCAAGTGCATGCCAAAGTCTTGAAACGCATTTCAAGTCTAACAAAGTGTGTCAATGATTTATATAAAAAGAAACACGAACACTGCAATCCATTAAGTTAATGTCTGTCTGCTTTGTACATACTTGATGAATGTCCAGGTCTGGATGTCGTTTTTCAGCTTCCTGTTCGTCACACCTGCTTGAATCTTTATTAACACACGTTTTGTACTGTGTTTATCTTTCGTGTTGCTCTCTCCACTTTTTGGCCAGTATAGTTTTTGACCTCTGCTTCTGTTGGCGAATGGGGAGCCTACTACCCAGCAGTACACTGCAGCTTTCTGCATGGATGAGCCCTGTACTTATGGAGAGGTAATGTTTTCAGTTCTGATTATGTTCTTTGGCACCTGGATAATCATACATTAGGAATCATTAAACTCAAACAGGGCCTCTTTGTACTCCAAGCAGG
This sequence comes from Salmo trutta, assembly GCF_901001165.1. Taxonomy (NCBI): domain Eukaryota; kingdom Metazoa; phylum Chordata; class Actinopteri; order Salmoniformes; family Salmonidae; genus Salmo; species Salmo trutta. Next base: position 12,237,093 of record NC_042969.1, read on the forward strand.
TGCCTGAGTCACGACTGAGTGCCTTCTGAATAAACACAGCCAGAGTGATGTGGTGGAGAGCAGAAACACAATGCCCTGCTGGACCGCTCTGTACCGCTCTGGCCCCGCACGCTGAGGTCACCTGGGGTACAGCAGAAGAGAGGGACGGAGGGTGTGTGTATGTCTAATTGTTAGGGGGAGTCTGTTCATCTGTGTGTGTGTGTGTGTGTGTGTGTGTGTGTGTGTGTGTGTGTGTGTGTGTGTGTGTGTGTGTGTGTGTGTGGGTGCACACGCATGTGTTTAGGTGGGAAAGAGTTCTGCACAAATGTGTATGCAAATATAAATACCATTTGTGAACAGATGAACAGATGTGTGCACTGTATGAACATCCTGACTCCTGCCTGGCTCAGGGAGTGATATTCCATATTCCGGTGGTTCTGGAACAGAGTGGATCTCCGGAGAGAGAGCTTTGTTCCCCCCTGATTGCTTAATTGATTTCTGGAATGCTGAACGCTCTGATGGATGGATGGGAGCGTTGGACTGGTTGACTGGCTCCATAGTGTCCTGCTGTAAATCATTGATTGAGACGCTATGGGCTTGAACAGCCACACTACCCCCCCCTCCCCCCTCCCCCATCCCCTCCCCTCCAGCAAGGGGGATCCTGCTGCTAGTCCAAAGTTATTCAAATCTTCCGAATACACACAGGACTGTTGTTGGTGGGGATAAAACTCTGCAAAATGCTGAAGGACATATTTTCATCGTCTTGGAAACGGAGATTCACAAACATACTTGAATGTAAAATATCTAGAAAGGCATACCCACTCAGAAACTTAGAAATAGACATTGCACAGCACTTCAATGCCTGCCCTCATTTAATTGTATTACATCCTAATAGCATTTTGTCAGGACAAATCTAATAACCAGGAATAACTGGAAATAACAAAGAAAAAAACTCATCCTATTGGCCATGTGGAGCCATGGAAATATTCAAATGAACTGTGGAATTCTGTCCCCCACCACACGGCACGTTCCGACGTTTCCAACATCTGCCGGGGAACAGGAAATTAAATTCCCTCTGACAGGAAGCAGCTGAGCCGGAATTGTCACATCCACTTGACCTGTGACCTCTATCAATATTACAGACAGGGTACGCCAGCCACGTCAGTGGGGCATCTGCTGCTGGGTATTATTTTCTCCCTGATTTGGCTTCATCAACAACACAGTCTGTTCTTGTTCTCTTCCCACCAGCCCCAGCACCAGCAGTCATGGCTTCATCCCACTGTACAGGTGTGCGCACAGAATTAAGTATTATTATTTTTTATCAGTTCTATCCCCCCCTCTCTCCCCCACCATTCTCTCTCTGTCTCTCCCCACTTTCTCGCTCTCTCCTCACTCCCTCCCTCCCTCTAGGTGGTAGAAGTAAAAACAATTCCCAATGACACATCCCTGGTGGTGTCGAGGCATAACTCTGGGAGGGAGAGAGAGAGTTTCACCTTTAGAGTTGTGAAAGGCACAGCCAGACGCAGCTCGTGGAGCAGCCTCATTTGAATGTTGTGGACAGATGGAATTTCTCTTCTCTTTTTCTCTTTTCTCTCTTACCCGTTCTGTCATTTATTCATTTGCTAAGTGCACAGGAAGCAAAGTGTAGACTCGGGGACAGAAAAGGAGATAATGCAGTCTTTTCCCCTTCAGAATTAATTTAAATAAAGCCTATTTAGAACCTTAGATAAAGGTTGTTTGAAAGTATCTGGGCATAAACAACTTACACTTATACTCTGGCGCTCTCCTTTACGACATTTCACTGTAAGGTCCATACTAAGATGAAGACAGCTAATCTTGATCTAAACTCAGATTGAGAGCGTCTTCGTCAGTGAGCTATTGTTAGAGGCCACGTGCCTCGGCTCGGCACTGTACCGTGCTAGCTTCAGGAGTAAATAGTTTATCCTAATTTTCAGACTCCATTTAAAGTAGTGAGTATTTTCCATCACACTCTGAGCCTGATAATTGCTTTTAAAGGACTGAATTATTTATGGATCATTAATTACGAATCCCAGCGAAAGGTTGCCGAGTCAATTTCCCCAGACAAGGCTCTGATATGAATATTATGGCTGCATATTTCACTCAAATAAACCAAGTGTGAGTCTACTCTATCGAGACCCTGTGGCTTTATGGGAGCATGAGTTGGTTGACTAATTGTTGTTTTCTCTGACTAAACAGCACTTTTAAAAATTCCTATAATAATCGAACATTAATATATTCATAGTGTGTATAGTCATTTATGCAGCCTGTCTGAAGAACTGTACGGGTAAAACGCTCTGGATAACCATAAAAAAAATAGAATTTTCACCAAGTGAGTGAATATTCCCAACATACTGTACACCACATCAACCCACTGGGAACAGATGTCAATTCAACGTTTATTCCACGTTGGTTTCACGTCATTGAAATGACGTGGAAACAACGTTTATTCAACCAGCGGGTGCCCGTGGGAAATACTGTAGGTATGCTACAGTATGCATTGCACCTGATACTCCAGCTGTGATCTCTTTCCCATGACATCTATTACATATTATGAGGTGCATTTAACATATCAGAGGCCCCGCAGCAGCAGTCAAAGCACAGGAGGCCCCCCAGCACAGTATCTCTCAGACAGCAGGATGCTCTTGGTGGGTCATGTTTTTAGATGGGAGACGTGCGGCGCAGCACAGCGAGGGGTTGTTTCAACCACAACAGAGGTTTTACGCAGGAGCTAGGCGGTTGGCGGTGGGACTCGAAGCCATAAACTGTATGGAACATGGTCTAATCCAATCAGTTATTATAGGCTGGTCCTGGATCAGAGGCTGTCACTGTCACACTCATCCCCTTAACAACCCCCCCCCGGTCTAATCCCACACTCCATGCAGAGCTGTCCCCAGATCAGAGGCTATGCTAATTCACCCAGGGCCCTGCTCCAGAGGGGTACATCCGACAAGGCTATATCTTTATTCTACACTCCACGTCTGTGCGCTACACAAGAAGACTCCAAAAAGTCCAATGGATTGATGATATACCTAGGTTCCTATCAGAGGTTGGGTGTGGCTGTTACTGCGGCTGTGACTGCCACATGCTACTACTGTATATTTTTCTCTGCTTCAACTACAGTGCTACTATAATACACTATAGTAACTAGTACAATACACTATTATACTGAGCTTGGCAGAGAATCTCCACATGTTGCCAATAATTGTCTCGCCTACCCCCAAACACACACACACACACACACACACACAAGTACGTACAGACAGGCCTGTGAATCTGTTGCTCAGGCGCTCGCTCCTCTTGTTCCTCGGCCCCAGCTTTTGCAGCTAGATAGAGAGTTCAAGCCTCCCTCCAGCAGTCTGCCTCGCCTTCCTTCCCTTCCTTACTGTTGTGATCCTGATGATAATCTCGTCCTACAGAGAATTTATTGCGCATCTGGTCGAGAAAACACCCCAATTAGGATCCCTCACGTTCTCTATCTCCACTCTGCTCCAATCAATCCTGGAGACTGAATCGCATGCCATGCCATATGGTGCGGGGCACCGCTACCGTTCCGTGTTGGCGAGGAGTGCCACGTTACTCAGACCTGGCGCGGGGACAGCAGTACTCAGGAACGGCGAAACGCCCGTCACCGGCCACTTCACGTCACTGCCACCGGCTCAGTCATCCAGACAGATGACAACGAAAGGCCTTTCTTAATGCTCATTTCATTGGACCTTAATTCTTAAGCGTTCTACAGATTGTAAAATCTTAATTTCACCAGTATTGTCGCAGAACAATAATCCTGCAACAACAGGATTTGAACGTTTAGTCCATAATGTTGCTTGATCAGCGGTTAGACTATTATCTGGTCAAAATGAGGCTACAAGAAAAGTGGAATACTGTTAATTCAACTGTGTGTTAGTGTGGGTTTTCAGTGAATTTATGTAAATCACAAAGCTCATCTGGATTTCCTGCGGCGCAGGAAAATTCTCAGCAACAAAAGAGTGAACAAGTAAAGATCAGACATCTGTAGCAATTCAGCTACTGAGATAACTGGCACTCACGAAAGAAGTATGTATGAAATGTTGATGTGGTATACACACTGTAGATGCAAATTACAAACAGGCTACACTCAATGTTGACACCACCAAAAAACTGATTTGCCATGTTTGCTTTGTATTTGTTTGATAAAAGGTTTAGGTGGGATCAGAAATCAGAACAAACTTACACTTTCCTGCGCCGCAGGATGAGCTTCGTGATTTACATAAATTCACTGAAAACCCACACTAACACACAGTTGTTTTAACAGTATTCCACATATGTTCAGTGTGACTTCCGTTAAATAAAAGGCCTTGATGGTCCCCTCCATCCCCCCCTGAAGGCCAGTGATGGATGAGTCCATAGCACCAGATTAATTCAGTCCACTCAGCATTTTGCATCAAAATAGGGATATATAACTTGGAGTCATCCATCAATATGTACCCTTACCTCACAATGCACCGTTGGATTATGGTGCACATACATTATGGTTTACATATACACCAACGTTCAAAAGTTTGGGGTCACTTAGAAATGTCCTTGTTTTTGAAAGAAAAGCACCTTTTTTGTCCATTAAAAATAACATCAAATTGATCAGAGATACAGTGTAGACATTGTTAATGTTGTAAATGACTATTGTAGCTGGAAACGGCAGATTTTTATGGAATATCAGAGGCCTCACAAGTCCTCAACTGGTAGCTTCATTAAATAGTACCCGCAAAACACCAGTCTCAACGTCAACAGTGAAGAGGCGACTCCGGGATGCTGGCCTTCGAGGCAGAGTTGCAAAGAAAAAGACATCTCAGACTGGCCAATAAAAAGAAAAGATTAAGATGGGCAAAAGAACACAGGCACTGGACAGAGGAACTCTGCCAGCTGTGCTAACATAATTACAAAAGTGTTTTCTAATGATCAATTAGCCTTTTAAAATGATAAAGCATTTACAGTGAGGGAAAAAAGTATTTGATCCCCTGCTGATTTTGTACGTTTTCCCACTGACAAAGAAATGATCAGTCTATAATTTTAATGGTAGGTTTATTTGAACAGTGAGAGACAGAAAAACAAGAAAAACATCCAGAAAAACGCATGTCAAAAATGTTAGAAAGTGATATGCATTTTAATGAGGTGTAACGATCGTCTGGAAGAGGGGACCAAGATGCAGGGGGAGGGGACCAAGTGGTCATAATTATATTTAATGAAACACTTTAAAACAAACAAGAAAACGAAAGCCAACAGTTCTGCCAGGTGAACACACCAAGACAGAAAACAACTACCCACAAAACCTCAAAGGAAAACAGGCTGCCTAAGTATGACTCCCAGTCAACGACAACGATGTACAGCTGTCCCTGATTGAGAGCCATACCAGGCCAAAACAAAGAAATACAAAAACATAGAAAAAAGGACATAGAATGCCCACCCAAATCACGCCCAAACCTAAATAGAGACATAAAAAGGCTCTCTCAGGTCAGGGCGTGACATGAGGGAAATAAGTATTTGACCCCTCTGCAAAACATGACTTAGTACTTGGTGGCAAACCCCTTATTGGCAATCACAGAGGTCAGACGTTTCTTGTAGTTGGCCACCAGCTTTGCACACATCTCAGGAGGGATTTTGTCCCACTCCTCTTTGCAGATATTCTCCAAGTCATTAAGGTTTTGAGGCTGACGTTTGGCAACTCGAACCTTCAGCTCCATCCACAGATTTTCTATGGGATTAAGGTCTGGAGACTGGCTAGGCCACTCCAGGACCTTAATGTGCTTCTTCTTGAGCCACTCCTTTGTTGCCTTGGCCGTGTGTTTTGTGTCATTGTCATGCTGGAATACCCATCCACGACCCATTTTCAATGCTCTGGTTGAGGGAAGGAGGTTCTCATCCAATATTTAACGGTACATGGCCCCGTCCCTTTGATGTGGTGAAGTTGTCCTGTCCACTTAGTAGAAAAACACCCCCAAAGCATAATGTTTCCACCTCCATGTTTGACGGTGGGGATGGTGTTCTTGCGGTCATAGGCAGCATTCCTCCTCCTCCAAACACGGCGAGTTGAGTTGATGCCAAAGAGCTCCATTTTGGTCTCATCTGACCACAACACTTTCACCCAGTTGTCCTCTGAATCATTCAGATGTTCATTGGCAAACTTCAGATGGGCATGTATATGTGCTTTCTTGAGCAGGGGGACCTTGCGGGCGCTGCAGGATTTCAGTCCTTCACGGCGTAGTGTGTTACCAATTGTTTTCTTGGTGACTATGGTCCCAGCTGCCTTGAGATAATTGACAAGATCCTGCCGTGTAGTTCTAGGCTGATTCCTTACCGTTCTCATGATCATTGCAACTCCACGAGGTGAGATCTTGCATGGAGCCCAAGGCCGAGGGAGATTGACAGTTCTTTTGTGTTTCTTCCATTTGCGAATAATCGCACCAACTGTTGACACCTTCTCACCAAGCTGCTTGGCGATGGTCTTGTAGCCCATTTCAGCCAGTCTACAATCTTGTCCCAGACATCCTTGGAGAGCTCTTTGGTCTTGGCCACGGTGGAGAGTTTGGAATCTGATTGATTGATTGCTTCTGTGGACAGGTGTCTTTTATACAGGTAACAAACTGAGATTAGGAGCACTCCCTTTAAGAGTGTGCTCCTAATCTCAGCTCGTTACCTGTATAAAAGACACCTGGGAGCCAGAAATCTTTCTGATTGAGAGGGGGTCAAATACTTATTTCTCTCATTAAAATGCAAATCAATTTCTAACATTTTTGACATGCGTTTTTCTGGATTTTTTGGTTGTTATTCTGTCTCTCACTGTTCAAATAAACCTACCATTAAAATTATAGACTGATCATTTCTTTGTCAGTGGGAAAATGTACAAAATCAGCAGGGGATCAAATACTTTTTTCCCTCACTGTATGAGTTATATTCTTCAAGAATCAATGGATATATATACTGCTCAAAAAAATAAAGGGTACACTTAAACAACACATCCTAGATCTGAATGAAATAAATAATCTTATTAAATACTTTTTTCTTTACATAATTGAATGTGCTGACAACAAAATCACACAAAAATAATCAATGGAAATCCAATTTATCAACCCATGGAGGTCTGGATTTGGAGTCACACTCAAAATTAAAGTGGAAAACTACACTACAGGCTGATCCAACTTTGATGTAATGTCCTTAAAACAAGCCAAAATGAGGCTCAGTAGTGTGTGTGGCCTCCACGTGCCTGTATGACCTCCCTACAACACCTGGGCATGCTCCTGATGAGCTGGCGGATGGTCTCCTGAGGGATCTCCTCCCAGACCTGGACTAAAGCATCCGCCAACTCCTGGACAGTCTGTGGTGCAACGTGGCGTTGGTGGATTGAGCGAGACATGATGTCCCAGATGTGCTGAATTGGATTCAGATCTGGGGAACGGGCGGGCCAGTCCATAGCATCAATGCCTTCCTCTTGCAGGAACTGCTGACACATTCCATCCACATGAGGTCTAGCATTGTCTTGCATTAGGAGGAACCCGGGGCCAACCGCACCAGCGTATGGTCTCACAAGGGGTCTAAGGATCTCATCTCGGTACCTAATGGCAGTCAGGCTACCTTTGGCGAGCACGTGGAGGGCTGTGCTGCCCCCCAAAGAAATGCCACCCCACACCATGACTGACCCACCGCCAAACCGGTCATGCTGGAGGATGTTGCAGGCAACAGAACGTTCTCCACGGCGTCTCCAGACTCTGTCACATCTGTCACGTGCTTAGTGTGAACCTACTTTCATCTGTGAAGAGCACAGGGCGCCAGTGGCGAATTTGCCAATCTTGGTGTTCTCTGGCAAATGCCAAACGTCCTGCACGGTGTTGGGCTGTAAGCACAACCCCCACCTGTGGACGTCGGGCCCTCATACCACCCTCATGGAGTCTGTTTCTGACCGTTTGAGCAGACACATGCACATTTGTGGCCTGCTGGAGGTCATTTTGCAGGGCTCTGGCAGTGCTTCTCCTGCTCCTCCTTGCACAAAGGTGGAGGTAGCGGTCTTGCTGCTGGGTTGTTGCCCTCCTATGGCCTCCTCCACGTCTTCTGATGTACTGGCCTGTCTCCTGGTAGCGCCTCCATGCTCTGGACACTACGCTGACAGACACAGCAAACCTTCTTGCCATAGCTCGCATTGATGTGCCATCCTGGATGAGCTGCACTACCTGAGCCACTTGTGTGGGTTGTAGACTCCGTCTCATGCTACCACTAGAGTGAAAGCACCGCCAGCATTCAAAAGTGACCAAAACTTCAGCCAGGAAGCATAGGAACTGAGAAGTGGTCTGTGGTCCCCACCTGCAGAACCACTCCTTTATTGGGGGTGTCTTGCTAATTGCCTATAATTTCCACCTGTTGTCTATTCCATTTGCACAACAGCATGTGAAATTTATTGTCAATCAGTGTTGCTTCCTAAGTGGAGGGTTTGATTTCACAGAAGTGTGATTGACTTGGAGTTACATTGTGTTGTTTAAGTGTTCCCTTTATTTTTTTGAGCAGTGTATATACAATTTATAAGTCCAAAAATGGATGTAGCAAGTACAGATTGCAACTATAATTCTGTCAAAAGTGTGCATGTTTGAGCATGTGTCCATTTATTTTTTGATCAGAATGAATTAGATTTAGCAATAAAAGCCCCACTTTTATTCCAAAGGATTCGATCCGCGCTATGCAGCTGTTGCAAGAGCGCATTTTTCACTGGCTGTCCACTGGTTTCAAAAACAATGATTGATAGGTATCTTAAACTTCTTGAATTCAATCCTAATTGGGTTCAAATACACATTTAGATTTGTGAACAGCCATCCACAACAACCCCAATCCATGAGGCGCAAATAGCTAAATGAGAGAGCAGCAGTGTGATTCATATCAATGTGCTAAGTAGATATCAATGATAAGTGATATCCATCTCGCCATTGACTACACCACTGCTGTCATCCTCACCTCCAAGTGTTTATTCAAGTTGGATCATCTTTGAATGCCGACAGCAGTCACACCATTGGAAGACATAGCTTGGACTGTAACCTACAATACCCTATTCCTGCTCTTTTCCCACAATCATTAAACACATTTGGTGTGTCATCATTGTGGTCTCTGATTTGTGGTCAGACTCGCTCAGGTGGAACAAACTGAAATTTGCGCTTTTTTTCAATACTGATTTGAATGTCATTGAGAAAACAATGAAGTGCCATATAGTTTTTTCTCGCAAACATCCTTTCTGAATTTAAAAGTAATCCTTTCAAAAGTATCTGTAATCTGATTACAATATTTTTCCTGGTAACGTAACAGATTACAGTAACCGTTCTTTTGTAATCCCTTACATGTAATGGATTACATGTCATCCGTTACTCCCCAACCCTACATATAGGCTAGTGGCCAATCACCAGAGAGTGCTTCAGTTTTTTAGATACCTCTACCCCCGAGGTAGAACAAAACACAACCATGTTTTTTCACATCTCTTAGATCTCCTATTTATGAAGTTAATGGTTGAAAAATGATTTGCTGCAAAAGTGGTTCAATTCAGGAACTTTGGTTTTAAAAGTGGGTGGACATATTATTATTATTTTTTAATCAAGTCCGATAAACCCTTCAAACAGCCTATCGGAGGCGTCCGCATGGTCCTAAAGCACACTGTTACCACGTTTTGGATCACATTCCAATGCAAAAAAAAAGCTATATCAGAATGTGTTGTGTGGTTGGGGGGGGGGATTGCAAATTGCAACCCTGGATATTGCAACTCAAAAAGTGCAGAATAGTGCCTGGCTGGACAGGGGAAGGGCCGCACAAGCTTATGTAACCCAACGTTGCAAGCTCTGATATTGCTAACATTTGGAATAAAAGAAGTCAGATGTCTGCCCTACATATACAAACAGAATTGGGATATCTTAATGCATCTTGGAATTATAGACCTGTAAACACAGTGATACAATAGATCAAAATATCAACTATGAATATTTATGATGAACGTAAGCTTTACTTTCTGGTAGCTAATTAACCTTCCAAGTCAAATTTGTCTTATTCAGCGCTGTATGTAATCTTGCTAACATCAGCCTCTCTATGTTCTTGACTTGAAATTCTAGAAACTGCTGCTTTGATGTTGCAGGCACGAAGTGTATTCAGACCTCTTGAATCTTTCCACATTTTGTTACGTTACAGCCTTATTCTTAAATGGATTCATTTTTTTTCAGCAGTCTACACACAAAACCCCATAATGAAAATCGAAAACAATAAAAATATATTTTTGCGAATGTATTTATAATACAAAAAAGAAATTCCTTATTTCAATAAGTATTCAGACCCTTTGCTATGAGACTCGAAATTGAGCTCAGGTCCATCCTGTTTCTATTGATCATCCTTGAGATGTTTCTACAACTTGATTGGAGTCCACCTGTAAATACAATTGATTGGACATGATTTGGAAAGACACACCAGTCACTAAGGTCCCACAGTTGACAGTGCATGTCAGAGCAAAAACCGAGCCATGAAGTCGAAGGAATTGTTCGTACAGCTCCGAGACAGGATTATGTTGAGGCACAGATCTGAGGAAGGGTACCAAAAATGTTCTGCAGCATTGAAGGTCCCCAAGAACACAGTGGCCTCCATCAATCTTAAATGGAAGAAGTTTGGAACCACCAAGACTCCAGCCAAACTGAGCTATCGGGGGAGAAGGACCTTGATCAGGGAGGTGACCAAGAACCTGATGGTCACTGAAAGACCTCCAGAGTTCCTCTGTGGAGATGGGAGAACCTTCCAGAAGGACAACCATCTCTGCAGCACTCCACCAATCAGGCCTTCATGGTAGAGTGGCCAGACGGAAGCCACTCCTCAGTAAAAGGCACATGACAGCCCGCGTGGAGTTTGCCAAAAGGCACCTAACGACTCTCAGACCATGATAAACAAGATTCTCTTGTCTGATGTAACCAAGATTGAAGTCTTTGGCCTAAATGCCAAGCGTCATGTCTGGAGGAAATCTGGTATCATCCCTACGGTGAAGCATGGTGGTGGCAGCATCATGCTGTGGGGATGTTTTTCAGCGGCAGGGACTGAGAGACTAGTTAGGATTGAGGCAAAGATGAATGGAGCAAAGTACAGAGAGATTTTTCATGAAAATCTACTCCAGAGTGCTCAGGACCTGACTGGGGTGAAGGTTCACCTTCCAACAGGACAACGACCCTAAGCACACAGCCAAGACAACCCAGGAGTGGCTTTGGGACAAGTCTCTGAATGTCCTTGAGTGGTCCAGACAGAGCCCGGACTTGGACCCGATCGAACATCTCGGCAGAGACCTGAAAATAGCTGTGCAGCCACACTCCCCATCCAACCTGACAGATCTTGAGAGGATCTGCAGAGAATAATGGGAGAAACTCCCCAAATACAGGTGTGCCAAGGTTGTAGCATCATACCCATACTCAATGCTGTAATTGCTGTCAAAGATGCTTCACCAAAGTACTGAGTACACGGTCTGAATACTTATGTAAATGTAATATTTAATTTGGTTATTTTTAATAAATTCAAAATCATTTCTAAAAACCTGTTTTTGCACCGTCATTATGGGTTATTGTGTGTAGATTGATGAGGGATTAAAAAAAAAAAATTTTTAGAATAAGGCTGTAACATAAAAAAATGTGGATAAAGTTGAGCGGTCTGAATATTTTCCGAAGGCACTGTATATACAATATATCAGTGGAGGTCAAAGCTGTTTAAGATAAGGGAGAATGTTTTTTTCATGAGCATGGCCTTATTTCTTGTACAGCATATTGGATGACTCTCATTCATTTTCCATTCACCCAGTTCAATTTAACAGCAATAGGTTTAGGCTACTACATGATACACTAATTTTCCCTATACCCATGACGAGGACGCTGCAACCTAGAATATGAACGAAAGTTTACAACGTAGGTGCACACAGACAAATTTGAAGTGACAGTCAGTGACATTCAATACCGCATGCTCTTGCCTGCAGATATAGTTTCTATTCGACAAATGCAAGTATGTTTATCCCTGTTTTGTTCCTTTTGCTTCCGTTTAAGAAATTATTTTCAACAGAATCTGCGGAATGAATACACCCCTGATCACGCGTAAACACAGTTCACTCTCATAACAGCCACGTTGTATTCCTTCTCTTCCCTTCACTTGTCGACTTCAATGCACAACAAATCAGTTGTATGTGACCAGGCAAAACATTTTTCCAAGCCAAACCTCTACAAACAGCCTACATCGTTAGCTGTCACCATATTAGCTAAAGTAACGTGATAGTGAGCATAGCTAAAATAACTAATGTGTTAGATAAGAATCATGCAGTAATGTTACAGTCAGTGGGGAAAGGGGGATACCTAGTCAGTTGTACAACTGAATGCATTCAACTGAAATGTGTCTTCCGAACCCTTTTGAATCAGAAGGTGCCGGGGGCTGCCTTAATCGACGGCACCCGGGGAACAGTGGGTTAACTGCCTTGCTCAGCGGAAGAACAACATATTTTTACCTTGTCAGCTCAGGTATTCAATCCAGCAACCTTTTGGTTACTGGCCCAACACTCTACCCACTAGGCTACCTGCCGTCCCAGTAAGGAGTTACACCGGTGGTTCCCGGTGGCAATAAATTAGTAACATCAAAAGCTTACCTTGACTTGGAAGAGTTCCAGTTTTGTGTTGGAAAGTCATAGCCAGCTAACTAACATACGGTAACTTCCCTCTGTTTAGCACGGTGTTTCAGTAGGCTAAACTAGCTAGCTGCATTTAATAAGCTAAGTAAGTGAAACTGAGAGTCAAAAAAATGACTCTCTCTACATATATATTTCTCTCTTGCTTCTCCTTCATTTTGGAAGAAATGTATTTGTTCAAAACTGTTCAAATATTGTCTTTCCTCTCTTTGAGTCAACTACTCACCACATTTTATACACAGCAGTTCTAGCTAGTTGTAGATAATGCTTTCAGTACTAGGTGAATAAATCTGATCCTTTGATTGGGTAGACAACATGTCAGTTTGTCACCAAAGCCCCATATATTACCCACCACTACGACCTGTACGCTCTCGTTGGCTGGCCATCGCTTCATACTCGTTGCCAAACCCACTGGCTCCTGGTCATCTACAAGTCTCTGCTAAGTAAAGCCCCGCCTTATCTCAGCTCACTGGTCACCATAGCAGCACCCACCCGTAGCACGCGCTCCAGCAGGTATGTCTCACTGGTCACCCCCAAAGCCAATTCCTCCTTTGGCCGCCTTTCCTTACAATTCTCTGCTGTAGCGCGTGACTGGAACAAACTGACTGGAACAAACTGCAAAAATCACTGAAGCTGGAGACCCATATCTCCCTTACTACCTTTAAGCACCAGCTGTCAGAGCAGCTCACAGTTCACTGCACCTGTACATAGCCCATCTGTAAACAACCCATCCAACTACCTCATCCCCACACTGTATTTATTTATTTATCTTGCTCCTTTGCACCCCAGTATCTCTATTTGCACATTCATCTTATGCACATCTACCATTCCAGTGTCTAATTGCTATATTGCAATTATTTTGCCACCATGGTCTATTTATTGCCTTACCTCCCTTATCTTACCTCATTTGCACTCACTGTATATCGATTTTTCTTTTTTCTACTGTATTATTGACTGTATGTTTGTTTATTCCATGTTTCAGAGTTACTGTGTTGAGTTACTGAGTTACTGTGTTGTTGTATGTGTCGAACTGCTGTGCTTTATCTTGGCCAGGTCGCAGTTGTAAATGAGAACTTGTTTTCAACTAGCCTACCTGGTTAAATAAAAGTGAAATACAAAATAAAATAAAAGTTCATGCTGCAAGAGCTCTGATAGGCTAGAGGATGTCCTCCGGAAGTTATCATAATTACTGTGTAAGTCTATGGAAGGGTGTGAGAACCATGAGCCTTCTAGGTTTTGTAATGAAGTCAATGTACCCAGTGTCATGCCCTGATCTGTTTCACCTGTCCTTGTGCTTGTCTCCCACCCCTCCAGGTGTCGCCCATCTTCCCCACTTATCCTCTGGGTATTTATACCTGTGTTTTCTGTCTGTCTGACTTTCTGTCTGTCTGCGCCAGTTCGTCTTGTTTGTCAAGCTTACCAGCGTTTGTCCTGTCAGCTCGTCTTTTCCCAGCCTCTCTTTTTTGCCTTGACCTGTCATTTGCCTGCCCCTGTTGATACAATAAACATTGTTACTTCACACAGTCTACACTTGGGTCTTACCTTCATACCTGATACCCAGAGGATAACGGAAGTTAGTTATCCTCCGGCTGCACAATGGTGCTACCCTACAGAGTGCTGTTGAGACTGCTGTTGACCTTCATTGCAAAATAGTGTGTTTTAATCAGTTATTCGGTGACATGTGATTACATGTAGTATAGTTTTATCTAAAAAGGATAACTTTTTAAATGTCTTAAAATGTTTATTTTTATGACATTCACTGAGGAGGATGGTCCTCCCCTTCCTCCTGAGGAGCCTCCACTGATATATATATATATACATAGAGTACTGGTCAAAAGTTTTAGAACAGCTACTCATTCAAGGGTATTTCTTTATTTGTACTATTTCCTACATTGTAGAACAATAGTTAAGACATCAAAGCTATGAAATAACACATGGAATCATGTAGTAACCAAAAAAGTGTTAAACAAATCCAGATATATTTTAGATTTCAGATTCTTCAAATAGCCACCCTTTGCCTTGATGACAGCTTTGCACACTCTTGGCATTCTCTCAACCAGCTTCACCTGGAATGCATTTTCATTAGTCTTGAAGGAGTTCCCACCTAGCACTTGTTGGCTCCATTTCCTTTACTTCTTCTGTCGGACTCATCCCAAACTATCTCAATTTGGTTGAGGTTCAGGGGATTGTAATATATTGGTGTGGTATATGGCCAATATACTGTACCACGGCTAAGGGCTGTTCTTATGCACAATGCAACATGGAGTGCTTGGATACAGCCATAAGCCGTGATATATTGGCCATATACAACAAACACTGAGGTGCCTTATTGCTATTATAAACCGTTTAACATCATAATATGATCAGTAAAAAGTACTTTTTTGTCATACCCGTGGCATACGGTCTTAAATACCACACCTTTCAGCCAATCAGCATTTAGGGCTCAAACCACCCAGTTTATAAATACACAGTTGAAGTCGGAAATGTACATACACTTAGGTGGGAGTCATTAAAACTCGTTTTTCAACCACTCCACAAATTTCTTGAGAAAAACTATAGTTTTGGCAAGTCGGTTAGGACATCTACTTTCTGCATGACACAAATCATTTTTCCAACAATTGTTTACAGACAGATTATTTCACTTAAAATTCACTGTATCACAATTCCAGTGGGTCAGACGTTTACATACACTAAGTTGACTGTGCCTTTAAACAACTTGGAAAATTCCAGAAAATTATGTCATGGCTTTAGAAGCTTCTGATAGGCTAATTGACATCATTTGAGTCAATTGGCGGTGTACCTGTGGATGTGTTTCAAGGCCTACCTTCAAACTCAGCGCCTCTTTGCTCGACATCATTGGAAACTCAAAAGAAATCAGCCAAGACCTCAGAAAAAGAATTGTAGACCTCCACAAGTCTGGTTCATCCTTGGGAGCAATTTCCAAATGCCTTAAGGTACCACGTTCATCTGTACAAACAATAGTACGCAGTATAAACACCATGGGACCACGCAGCCGTCATACCGCTCAGGAAGAAGACGCGTTCTGTCTCCTAGAGGTGAACATACTTTGGTGTGAAAAGTGCAAATCAATCCCAGAACAACAGCAAAGGACCTTGTGAAGATGCTGGAGGGAGCAGGTACAAAAGTATCTATATCCACAGTAAACGAGTCCTATATCGATCTAACCTGAAAGGCCGCTCAGCAAGGAAGAAGCCACTGCTCAAAAATCGCCATAAAAAGCCAGACTACAGTTTGCAACTGCACATTGGGACAAAGATTGTACTTTTTGGAGAAATGTCCTTTGGTCTGATGAAACAAAAATAAACTGTTTGGCGATAATGACCATCGTTATGTTTGGAGGGAAAAGGGGGAGGCTTGCAAGCCAAAGAACACCATCCCAACCGTGAAACACGGGGGTGGCAGCATCATGTTGTGGGGGTGCTTTGCTGCAGGAGGGACTGGTGCACTTCACAAAATAGATGGCATCATGAGGAAGAACAATTATATGGATATATTGAAGCAACATCTCAAGACATCAGTCAGGAAGTTAAATGGGTCTTCCAAATGGACAATGACCCCAAGCATACTTTCAAAGTTGTGGTAAAATGGCTTGAGGACGACAAAGTCAAGGTATTGGAGCGGCCATCACAAAGCCCTGACCTCAATCCAATGGAACATTTGTGGGCAGAACTGAAAAAGTATGTGCGAGCAAGGAGGCCTACAAACCTGACTCAGTTACACCAGCTCTGTCAGGAGGAATGGGCCAAAATTCACCCAACTTATTGTGGGAAGCTTGTGGAAGGCTACCTGAAACATTTGACCCAAGTTAAACCACTTAAAGGCAGTGCTACCAAATACTAATTAAGTGTATGTAAACTTCTGACCCACTGGGAATGTGATGAAAGAAATAAAAGCTGAAATAAATCATTCTCTCTACTATTATTCTGACATTTCACATTCTTAAAATAAAATGGTGATCTAACTGACCTAATACAGGGAATTTGTATTTGGATTAAATGACAGGAATTGTGAAATACTGAGATGTATTTGGTTAAGGTGTATGTAAACTTCTGACTTCAACTGTATATACAGTAGCAGTCAAAAGTTTGGACACACTTACTCATTCAAGGGATTTTCTTTATTTTTATTATTTTCTACATTGTAGAATAATAGTGAAGACATCACAACTATGAATTAACCTGTTAGGGCTAGGGGGCAGTATTTACACGGCCGGATAAAAAACGTACCCAATTTAATCTGGTTACTACTCCTGCCCAGTAACTAGAATATGCATATAATTATTGGCTTTGGATAGAAAACACCCTAAAGTTTCTAAAACTGTTTGAATGGTGTCTGTGAGTATAACAGAACTCATATGGCAGGCAAAAACCTGAGAAGATTTCATGCAGGAAGTGGCCTGTCTGACAAGGTGTTGTTGTTCTTGGCTCTGTTTATTGAACATTTAGGATCTTAGCTGTAACGTGACACTTCCTACGGCTCCCATAGGCTCTCAGAGCCCGGGAATAAGCTGAACGATATCGAGGCAGCCCCAGGCTGAAACACATTATCGCCTTTGCCAAGTGGCCGATCAGAGGACAAAGGGCTTAGGCGCGTGCCCGAGTCGACCCATGCTGTATTTTCTTTCGTCTGTTTACCTAATTGCAGATTCCCGGTCGGAATATTATCACTTTTTTATGAGAAAAATGACATAAAAATCGATTTTAAACAGCGGTTGACATGCTTCGAAGTACGGTAATGAAATATTTAGAAATCTTTTGTCACGAAATGCGCCGTGCGCGTGACCCTTATTTACCATTCGGATAGTGTCTTGAACGCACGAACAAAACGGCGCTGTTGGAACATAACTATGGATTATTTGGGACCAAACCAACATTTGTTATTGAAGTTGAAGTCCTGGGAGTGCATTCTGACGAAGAACAGGAAAGGTAATCAAACTTTTCTAATAGTAAATCGGAGTTTGGTGAAGGCTAAACTTGCTGGGTGTCTAAATAGCTAGCCCTGTGATGCCGGGCTATCTACTTAGAATATTGCAAAATGTGCTTCCACCGAAAAGCTATTTTAAAATTGGACATATCGAGTGCATAGAGGAGTTCTGTATCTAAAATTCTTAAAATAATTGTTATGCTTTTTGTGAACGTTTATCGTGAGTAATTTAGTAAATTGTTAGTAAATTCGCCGGAAGTTTGCGGGGGGTATGCTGGTTCTGAACGTCACATGCTAATGTAAAAAGCTGGTTTTTGATATAAATATGAACTTGATTGAACAAAACATGCATGTATTGTATAACATAATGTCCTAGGTGTGTCATCTGATGAAAAAAACATACCTGGGATAGGATAAAGTAATCCTTCAAACCCCCCCCCCCTAAAAGATTTAGATACACTATTGTAAAGTGGTTGTTCCACTGGATATCATAAGGTGAATGCACCAATTTGTAAGTTGCTCTGGATAAGAGCGTCTGCTAAATGACTTAAATGTAAATGTAAATGACGAAGATCATCAAAGGTTAGTGCTGCATTTAGCTGTCTTCTGGGTTTTTGTGACATTATATGCTAGCTTGAAAAATGGGTGTCTGATTATTTCTGGCTGGGTACTCTGCTGACATAATCTAATGTTTTGCTTTCGTTGTAAAGCCTTTTTGAAATCGGACAGTGTGGTTAGATTAACGAGAGTCTTGTCTTTAAAATGCTGTAAAATAGTCATATGTTTGAGAAATTGAAGTAATAGCATTTCTAAGGTATTTGAATATCGCGCCACAGGATTCAGCTGGCTGTTACGTAGGTGGGACGATTTGGTGCCACCTGCCCTAGAGAGGATAACACATATGGAATCATGTAGTAACCACAATTTTATATTTGAGATTCTTCAAAGTAGCCACCCTTTGCCTTGATGACAGCTTTGCACACTCTTGGCAGTCTTTCAACCAGCTTCACCTGGAATGCTTTTCCAACAGTCTTGAAGGAGTTTCCGCATATGCGGAGCACTTGTTGGTTGCTTTTCCTTCACTCTGCAGTCCAACTCATCCCAAACTTCTCAATAGCCCACTAGCGGATGGGCCTTCAGGGAACGTCGGTAGACCAGTCGTGATGTGTCGGCAGTAAAAGGGGTCCAGGCCAATTGGCAAAATATGTATTGTAGCCCAAGGAGTGACTGATGGACCTCTTCAGCTAGCCGGGAGATGGGCCTAGCACGAGGCTAGTTCCAGGCTCACTGGTGCTTGCTTTTGGACAGAGACGTCAGCCAGGCAATAGCCACTCAGATAGCAGCTAGCTAGCTGAGATGATCCAGGTGGAAAGGTTCAGAGCTTGTGGTAGGAAACCAGAGATGCGGAGAAAAAGCAGTCCATATGCTTTGGGTTGAATCGCGCTGTGCAGACTGGCAGGAGTTGACCGGGCTAACGTTAGCTGATGACTGCTAGCAGTGGCTAACTGACTACTAGCTAATAGCTAGTTAGCTGGCTAACTTCTGTTGGGGTTTCCGGTTCTAAAGTACAGAAAATAGCAGATCCATACCACATTGGGTGAGGCGGGTTGCAGGAGAGTGTGTTGAAACCGAGGTTAAAAACATAAAAAATATATACGAAATATATACAAAGGGGAAAAAAAGTTATACACGGGACAAGACAAGACAAAGACGTCTGAACTGCTACCCCATCTTGGATCTTGGATATTCCCATATTCATCATACCCATAACATGATGCAGCCACCACCATGCTTGACAATATGAAGAGTGGTACTCAGTGATGTGTTGTGTTAGATTTGCCCCAAACATAACACTTTGTTTTCAGGACATAATGTTATTTGCTTTGCCTCATTTTTTGCAGTTTTACTTTAGTGCCTTGTTGCAAACAGGATGCATCATGTAGGTTAATATTGTGGAGTAACTACAATGTTGTTGATCCATCCTGTTTTCTCCTATAATAGCCATTAAACTCTGTAACTGTTTTAAAGTCACCATTGGCTTTATGTTGAAATCTGTGAGCGGTTTCCTTCCTCTCCGGCAACTGAGTTAGAAAGGACACCTGTATCTTTGTGGCGACTGTGTATATTGATACACCATCATAAGTGTAATTAATACCATGCTCAAAAGGGATATTCAACATCTGCTTTATTATTATTATTATTTTTAATCACCTAACAATAGGTGCCTTCTTTGTGAAGCATTGGAAAACCTCCCTTGTCATAGTGGTTGAATCTGTGTTTGAAAATCACTCATCCACCACTTTTGACCTAATGGATAGGTTAGGAAAGGCTGACATAGCTAAAGCTTTGACAATTGCGATGTCCGACAAGAAGTTGGAACACCATCTAAAAAAATGAAGTATTCTGCATGTAGAATGTAAGGAACTGCATGCACAGAGAAACCAGTTTAACCTTTCAAATTTAAGTTAATCATTATCACCACCACCGCTACCACCACCAACATGCAGCATAGTGTTTGACAATCTGGACCTCTATGTACATACACATCAATACATTTCTGTCAATGACCGTGTTTCTGTAATTCATTTTCCAAATACCCACCCAGTAAAGCCAGTCAAGGAGTTTTCCCTAGCAGTTACTCTACCTGGTCTACAGACTCAAGCAAGTCTCAGGAGGGACTTTATTGTCCTAGCAAGCCGCATTCTGACCCAACACCTCCCAGCTTTCCGTCAATTTGCCCCTGCGGTGGTTTACCAAGTTCTTCACAACTACTCAGAGGTTATGAAGGACCCATCTGAGGAGGACCCATCTGAGGAGGACCCATCTGAGGAGGACCCATCTGAGGAGGATCCATCTGAGGAGGACCCATCTGAGGAGGACCCATCTGAGGAGGCCCCATTTGAGGATGTTAGTTGATCGATCCAACACTAATTAAAGCAAATCATATTTTTCCTAATAACAATAGTATATGTTCCTAAGTGAATGTAATGATTAATGAAATTATGAACATTATTGTTAGAGTGGAGTGTGTGAGCGATGCCTTTGAGTTGTGTAACCTGGACAACCTAAGGAAGGAGATGGATCAGCTGGTCTTGGATAGGAGGGACTCACCACATGACGAGGAGACAGCAGACAGGGAGAGGGAGCTAGAGGAGTATGAGGTGGTGGCGGACACAGAGAACAGAGACGTGATTAAGAGATATAGAAGAGATGCTACAGTAGGAGGAAGAGGCGTTAGAGAAGCTCCCAGGTACACTGATTGATGTACTGTAGGTCATTTAGCCTCTCTGGGATATGTGGGACGCTAAAACAACAGAAATCTCATAATTAGAATTCACAAACATACAAGTATTATACACCATTTTAAAGCTTAACTTCTTGTTAATCCAGCCACAGTGTCTGATTTCAAAAAGGCTTTGCGGTGAAAGCATACCATATGATTATGTTAGGTCAGTGCCTAGTCACAAAAAACATACAGCCTTTTTCCAGCCAAAGAGAGCAGTCACAAAAAGCAGAAATAGAGATCAAATTAATCACTAACCGTTGATGATCTTCATCAGATGGCACTCATAGGACTTTATGTTACACAAGACATGTATGTTTTGTTCGATAAAGTTCATATTTATATCCAAAAATCTCAGTTTACATTGGCGCGTTATGTTCAGTAATGTTTTGCCTCTAAAACATCCAGTGATTTTGCAGGAAGTCGCATCAATTTACAGAAATACTCATCATAAACGTTGATATAAGATACAAGTGTTTTACATAGAATTAAAGATACACTTCTCCTTAATGCAACCGCAGTGTTGGTTTTCAAAAAGGCTTTACGGCAAAAGCACACCATGCGATAATAAAACAAGCCATACAGATACCCGCCATGTTGTGGAGTCAACAAAAGTCAGAAATAGCATTATAAATATTCACTTACCTTTGATGATCTTCATCGGAATGCACTTCCAAGAATCCCAGTTCCACAATAAATGTTTGTTTTGTTTCGATAAAGTCCATATTTATGTCCAAATACCTCCTTTTTGTTCGCGCGTTCAGTTCACTATTCCAAATGCACAAGGCGCATGCACGAAGTCCAGACGAAAAGTAAAAAAAGTTACATTACAGTTTGTAGAAACATGTCAAAAGATGTATAGAATCAATATTTAGGATGTTTTTGTCATAAATCTTCAATAACATTCCAACCGGACAATTCCTTTGTCTTTAGAAATGAAAAGGAACTCAGCCTGCTCTCACGGCAGTGCGCATGACAGAGCTCATGGCATTTTTCCAGACACCTGGTTGAAACAGCTCTTATTCTCTCCCCATTCACAGTAGAAGCATGAAACAATGTTCTAAAGACTGTTGACATCTAGTGGAAGCCTTAGGAAGTGCAATATGACCCCACAGACACTGTATATTGGATAGGCAATCACTTGAAAAACTACAAACCTCAGATTTCCCACTTCCTGGTTGGATATTTCTCCGGTTTTTGCCTGCCATATGAGTTTTGTTATACTCACAGACATCATTCAAACAGTTTTAGAAACTTCAGAGTGTTTTCTATCCAAATCTACTAATAATATGCATATCCTAGCTTCTGGGCCTGAGTAGCAGGCAGTTTACTCTGGGCATCTTATTCATCCAAGCTACTCAATACTGCCCCCAGATCCCAAAGAAGTTAGCAGACCTTTTCATCCAAAGTGACTTACAATGGTAAGTGCATACATCTTGTTCAAGAAGGATCCTGAGTGTCAAGATGTTGTTGAAAGACAGAGACACTTCTGTACTCTATAAATTAGTAGTCTACAAAGCCTATCGTGTTGAAATAAATTGACTCAATTGAGTGTTGTTGGTGCTCTTTACTCCCCATGGTAGACTAATGGCCCCTCGGTCAATTTGAGCATAGTTGCGTTCTGACACTGTTAATTAATGATCTCGAAGCAAACGCGATCAGTCACTGACGTCTTTTAGCTTGTGTGACAACCCTGCACCGATTCTGTAAGGTGAAGCATCACACGTTGATGGGTAGGGAAGGGTCAAAGTGAGTGAGCACTTCATCTGATGTTATCAGTTTCTTAGCCTCTTGAAACACGCATGTTCACAGCTCTCAGACCACTTCCAGTGTGACCCTGTCTGTAGCAGCGCGTTCAGCAGTTATAGCACTGTGGAGAGTTTTGGTAGGAATTTGTGAAAATAGTTCACCAGCCCTAAGCAGGATTGTAACTGGGACACGTTCTGGGGCTGTGGTCACCAGTGACTTGTGTTAGCCATCTTTGTTGATCACATATCCACAGCATGAGATTTCCTCCTTGAAAAAGTTACACCTTTCTTTGTGCTAGTCCATACTCACATAGCCTTGTGAGCAACCTTTGTAGGTTGTTCAGTTGATCTTTGTCATCTGTTCCTGTAACTATTGTGTTGTTGAGGTAGTGTTTGGTATCTGGTATCCCTTGAAGCACTTGGTACATTGCTCTTTGTCAGATGTCTGGAGCCGAGGCGATCCCGAAAACAAGATAGGTGTAATGGAAATAATTTGTGTGTGTTATTTGTCAAAAATGTATTTGACGATTCCTCAATTTTCATTTTGTAAGCTTGCGCTAGGTCTATCTTCGTGAAGCGTCCCCCTTTTGATAGGGAAGCAAATATGTCCTTAATGCGAGGCAGCGGGTACTGAACAGTGTGGAGTACGTGACTGTCAATTTAAAGTCCCGTACGTGCATTCCCTTTCTTCAAAACTCACTCCACTCCACCTTGGACAGGATCCCTGAATCCTTTAAGTTCTGCAACTTTGTGTCCACTTCAGGTTGGATTGCATATGGCCTTGTGGAATTTTGGAGAATTGTGCCCAAATGAGAAACCTTTTCCCCAGTGTATGTTTTGAGCATCAGTGTTGTCTTCTGTAATGGTATTGTTGTAATCTATCACTGAGATTACTGATAACGCTGACCCGGTGTCTAACTCCATTTTTAATTTTACTCCTGACGCCTCTGGAGTAATTCATATTATTCTGCAGTCTGTTTCTGTAATGCTATGCCCTTCTAGGCATGACAGATCATCTTTCTGTGAGTCTGTGTCATTTCCAGTCACTCTCAGTCACTTTGTGTACATTTGTAGTTTTGCGTTTCTCTTTATACGATTTCTGTTTGCTATGTGTGTACTTTTTATCCGCTTTACACTCTCTCAATGTGACCCTGCTTGTGGCATTTTTTCTATAGTATTTCTCTATAAGCCAACAGCCATTTGCATCATGTGATGTCTTGCCACAGCGAAACATGTTTGACTCTTTGTATTTTCAAATTACATTTGATTTTTTTCACAATCGATGCCTTTTTGTTGCAATTCAGATGCATCGTTTGCTGTAGTCTCTATTGAAAATGCAATGTTCAGTGCACGTTCTAATGTCAAGACCTTTTCTGTTAGCAACCTCTTTTGTGTACTTTCACTATGCATGCCACATACAAGCCTGTCCCTCAATCTGACAGTCCTGCACCAAATTGGCAAAATTGGCAATATTCTGATAATTTCCTCAGCTCTGCAATGTATTTTGATATGCCCACACTTGTTGACTGGTTCCGTTTATGAAATCGCAATCTCTCAGCTATTACCAACGGTTTTGGGTTTAAATAGTGTCAACAATGTCTTGAACGATTTGTTGGCTGGCTTTTCTGGCATTAACAAGCTAAGTAGCAAGCTGTATGTTGTTGCATCCATAGCATTATAAGCAGAATGGAAACTTTCTTCCTACATCGTTAACGTCCCAATAAAGTTCCACTCTTTCAATGTAGGTTGCCCAATCCTCAATACCGCTATCAAAAGTGGCAATAGTTCCAATATATCCCTGCATTTTTAGTCACATTCATTAGCTAACTTTCATTCTGTGCTTTTTCACTTGACTCACAACATCTCTCACGCTAGCATAGACGGCACATTCTGACTGTGCATGCATCCTTTCGCTCCTCTCGACTTTTCTGTCCCTCTCCTCAGAGTTTTGCTGTCGTCTCAAACCGGGGTGGCACATCAGTAAGATGCAGGTTCAATCTCGTCGCCAATTTGTCGTGTTTGTTCCCTTATAAACACAACTACACAAAACAAATAAGACTCTGTGTTGGAGCTGTATTTTGATGAGGTCATGGAATCCTTGCTTCAATGACACACACAACAAAAAATCAATACGTACACTACAATAGGCACAACCTGAGGGGTCTACATGCACTATAGGGGAAGTAGCTTGTAAACATACAGGCGTTACACTTTGTACTTGTTCAAGGTGTTGGCATGGAACATCCCTATCAAAAGGTTTTTGGCTATCTTTTGAGGGTCTCGATCAACCCAGGCTCCGACAGCTTTGCTTTTAGGTGGCCGAACACCTTTCCCTAATGGACGTGCAGTATGTTATCGTCTTTTGCTGCGGTTTTCCCTTTTTCCTTGACTTCTTTTACAATCCAAACACATCACGTTTTTGTAGAGGGGATCTTTACCAGTCCAAATCAAATGTTTGGTTGGTTGGGACTCGATTCTGAGAGCTTAATTCTGAGAGCTCTGTGCATGTTAAGGATCTTTATCACTTTTGTCTGGGACTTTAGATCTGCTGACTCTGTTAGCGCCAAGATGGGTGTGCCTGAAAAATAATTAGAAGTCATAGACTTCAGAATCCGTTCTTATATTAGTGGGAGCCGACTTGAGTGTCAGAGGACGACAACCCAGAGGTCCTATCCTCACATATCTTAAAAAATAATGAAATAATAATGGATCCAACTCTTCGGAGGACACATTTTTAGTTTTTACAGCTTTTTTGTTCCATATTTTACATTTCACATATACATTTCACATATACATTTCACATACTACATACATAGTACTTTTATATACAGCAATCACATGACTAACATATTGGTTTTTATGTGTGTATATACTATATATATATATATATATATATATATATATATATATATATATATATATATATATATATATATATATATATATATATACACATTCACACATAAATACATATAGATTTTACATAAAAGTATTCAGACATTTCTGGTATACATTTTATGTAGTGTTTTCAGTAATAGCATTACTGATCATGAGCTCTTTAATCCTCACATATCTCTGTTCACAATCATATCCCAAGGAGAACGCTTAGTAGCTCACACGTATACAAGTGTTTCCCATCAGTGTCTGTGTCTCTTATCACACAGGACACAGCATTCTCAGAGGCCTCAAATTGAGACAATCCAACCTTGAACTAGCTCAAGCTGCTGAACACCACTGTCTGCACCCAAATTAGCATATATCTCACTGTTCTTATTATTCAATTGAAAGTTGTATTAGTTTCATGTCAACCAATATTTGTAATGATGCACATAGCTTATACCTGACTACAGTCATGAGACTCTCTCTCTTTCTCCCTCTCAATGTCACTAGGTCATGCTGGCACTACGAAAACATCATTTCCCAACAGAATCACATGTTAGCATTGGGAAATGATACAAAATGAACACCTTATTATCAACTACAGCTTTTCTATTTTCCTCTTTGTTTTCACTTCGAAGACTATCTATGAGTGGTGATGGCCCCTATAAAGTCGACATGGCTTTTCAACATGGCTCCTCATGTTTAACCCTCTCTCAAATAATGTGGCATAATACCGCTTTTGAAAATCCTGTGCTAATAGTAGTCTAACTTTCTTTCACCAAGTAACACAGACCTCCAAGCTTGCTGAAATGCAGGTTTTCATTTTGTTCCCTGACCCTTGCCGAAAGACAATACTGCTGTTACAGTGCTGACTGTGATAAAAAAAGTAGGCTAATACCCACACTCATTGACGATACAAGTTATTATTAATAAAAACTGCTATTGATAACAATATAAAGATATTGAAGCACATTTGATTACTCGGCGTTATTATAATGCTAGTAATTATTGCATAAGCAACTGTTATGTGTGGGATTCGCATAGTTTAGGATAATCCAATAGAAGTACTTTCTGTAGTGTCTTTCAGCCATTATGCCGCCTGACACTGTCACGTCCTGGCCAGTATAAGGGTTAATTGTCATTGTAGTTTGGTCAGGACGTGGCAGAGGGTATTCGTTTTATGTGGTTCGGGGTGGTGTGTTTGTTGAAGGGGCATTTGATTTAAGTATTCCGGGGTTTGTTGGGCACTGTCTGATATTCATGTATTCTATGTTTAGTCTAGTGAGTCTGTTTCTATGTTTGGTTAATTGGGGTTGGGACTCTCAGTTGAAGGCAGGTGTTGTCTATTTGCCTTTGATTGAGAGTCCCACATATTAGGGTGTGTTTGTCATTTGTGGGAGATTGTTCTGTGTTTAGCCTTGTGCCTTGCCAGACTGTTTTGTTGATCGTTTGTTCTTTTGGTGTTCATTTTGAAATTATTAAACCTCAAGATGAGCATACACATACCTGCTGCATTTTGGTCCTCCTTTACCAACGACAACCGTGACAGACACACAGTCATTTATGGTACAGTTCTATCACTATTCCATTATGGTATAGGCCTATTATGCACAACTAGCTCTCACTGTCTCGTGTCAGAATTAGATGTTCAACCATGTTGCGCAAACGTCAAACGTAGAAGTTGTTCCAAACGTCAAATTTCAAAGTGTTTAGTTAATTCTCTGTATCGTTCCAAGGTTAAGTTTAGGCATTAACTCCGAATTCTTAAGGTTAGGCATTAATTCCGAATGGTTAAGGTAAAGGTTAAGGTTTGGGAAAGGCATAAAATAAAAATATCAGAAACAACTTTCTATCATTGGATTTGAACATGGAACTTTTGAAAGTAGAGGCAGATCCAAGATCCCAACCGCCACAACACCCAAGCAAAACCAAAGCCTACCTGAAGGTAACAGTGCTAACTGCTGCCCCTAGCGGCACTTTCCATGTCATCTCCCGGTGTCCTCAGACATGGATGGACATCAAATACTGACTTGTATCATGTGGGACCTGCCTGATTATGCAAACACTTCATGCAAACAAACATTGTTACTCATTACGTTTGTACAAATACACAACTTTCAATCAACCATTCACTGGAGTGTCATGACTACAATTTCCATTCAGACATTACATCCATTACCCATCGCTATTGCCTCCATTTTATACAGTCAAAGTACAGTTGTAGGTCAATGTACATACTGTACCATGTGTAGGTCATATGGACTTCATCCACGATGATCCGGACAATTTTGGAGAGGTACCTGACTGAGGCCAACATATTTCTGCCAAATTTCTCTAACCAACTCTCCAGACTTCCGAAGATGAGCTCGCATGCATCCTCCCATAGGGTGTTCATGTCTTCCTCCTTCCCCAACTGCACTCAGACCCAGGGCTGTTGCCTCGCGGAATTTGGTCATCCACTAAAGCCTTCAGCGGGGACACAACTACCAAAATTGGAGGCTGTTTACCTAGTTTCTTAAAGATGAGATGTACTAGCTGGTAAATGAGGCTTTAACCAAAGCCTGTTGGCAAGACGCCAACACAACACATGTAAAGAATTAGCTGTCATGTTGGGATGACTCATGCAGTGTTCTGGGAAACTGTCCAGTAATCCCAACATCCCTTTAAGGACATAATGCCATCTATGGCAAACAAGAGATCGCTTAGGATGGTCAAATTTAAGCAAATATGATGTACGTCATTGTGTATGGTGGCTGGGGATTGACTGGGAAAGTATTCACCCCATTGCGATTTTTCCTGTTTTGTTGCATTACAACCTGTAATTAAAATGGATTTTAATTTGGATTTCATGTAATGGACATACACAAAATAGTTCAAATTGGTGAAATGAAATGAAAAAAAATTACTTGTTTCCAAAATATTTACACATTTTAAAAATGGAAAAGTGGTGCGTGCATATGTTAACACCCCCTTTGCTATGAAGCCCCTAAATAAGATCTGGAGCAACCAATTACCTCCAGAAGTCACATAATTAGTTAAATAAAGTCCACCTGTGTGCAATCTAAGTGTCACATGATCTGTCACATGATCTCAGTATATATACACCTGTTCTGAAAGGCCCCAGAGTCTGCAACGCCACTAAGCAAGGGGCACCACCAAGCAAACGGCACCTAGAAGACCAAGGAGCTCTCCAAACAGGTCAGGGACAAAGTTGTGGAGAAGTACAGACCAGGATTGGGTTATAAAATGAACAGAAACTTTGAACATCCCACAGAGCACAATTAAATCCATTATTAAAAAATTGAAAGAATATGGCAAACCTGCCAAGAGAGTGCCGCCCACCAACACTTACAGACCAGGTAAGGAGGGCATTAATCAGAGAGGCAACAAAGAGACCAAAGATAACCCTGAAGGAGCTGCAAAGCTCCACAGCGGAGATTGGATTATCTGTCCATAGGACCACTTTAAGCCTTACACTCCACAGAGCTGGGCTTTACGGAAGAGTGGCCAGGAAAAGCCATTCCTTAAAGAAAAAAATAAGCAAGCACGTTTGACGTTCGCCAAAAGGCATGTGGGAGACTCCTCAAACATATGAAAGAAGGTAATCTGGTCAGATGAGACTAAAATTTAGATTTTTGTCCATCAAGGAAAACTCTATGTCTGGTGCAAACCCAACACCTCTCATCACCCAGAAATTACCATCCCCACAGTGAAGCATGGTGGTGGCAGCATCATGCTGTGGGGATGTTTTTCATCGGCAGGGACTGGGAAACTAGTCAGAATTGAAGGAATGATGGATGGTGCTAAATACAGGGAAATTCTTGAGGGAAACCTGTTTCAGACTTCAAGAGATTTGATACTGGGACGGAGGTTCACCTTCCAGCAGGACAATGACCCTAAGCATACTGCTAAGGCAACACTCGAGTGGTTTAAGGGGAAACATTTAAATGTCTTGCAATGGCCTAGTCAAAGCCCAGACCTGAATCCAGTTGAGAATCTGTGGTATGACTTAAAGATTGCTGTACACCAGCGGAACC
Source organism: Salmo trutta (assembly GCF_901001165.1). Lineage (NCBI taxonomy): Eukaryota > Metazoa > Chordata > Actinopteri > Salmoniformes > Salmonidae > Salmo > Salmo trutta. The sequence goes on from NC_042969.1 coordinate 12,266,664, forward strand.
CATCCAACTTGAAGGAGCTGGAACAGTTTTACATTGAAGAATGGGCAAAAATCCCAGGGGCTAGATGTGCCAAGCTTATAGAGACATACCCCAAGAGACTTGCAGCTGTAATATCTGCAAAAGGTGGTTCTACAAAGTATTGACTTTGGGTGATAGTTATGCACGCTCAAGTCTTCAGTTTTTTTGTCTTATTGTCTTGTTTGTTTCACAAGAAAAAACATTTTGCATCTTCAAAGTTGTAGGCATGTTGTGTAAATCAAATGATACAAACCCCAAAGAAATACATTTTATTTCCAGGTTGTAAGGCAACAAAAGGAAAAAATGCCAAGGGGGTGAATACTTTCTCATGCCACTGTATATGTGTGTGGAGCTGTGCTACATCCCTCATAACGCTTCTTAGTAATAGTCTATGACCTCTAAGTAACCTCTAGTTAACCTGAGGTTGCCTTCACTGGTTCTGTCACTCTCCTTATCTCCTGCTGGGCCTGCCCCAGACTGTAATCACAACCAAGCATCCGCAGTTAATATTGGCCAAGTTATCATTCTGCCCCACTTCCAAATTAATATGAAAGAATATGTACCTGCAGGCTCTGCCACATACAACATAGAAACACCACCCACAGGTCAATTAGGCATTGAAAAGATCGCAGGGCAGGTCTGTTTGTGACAGTCCTTTCACAGACTTTCCTTCACAACCAAACCACTAACCTTTCCATTACTGAAGTATTCCAAGCATCATTCAGACTGAGATAATGTTCCAATTAAAATAAAATAAAATTCTATTGATTACATACACATATTTAGCAGATGTTATTACGGGTGTTGTGATATGCTAGTGCTCCTAGCTCCAACAGTACAGCAGTTTCTAACAATTCATAACAATACACACACATCTAAAAGTAAAATAATGGAATTAAGAAATATATAATATAAGAATGCGCAATGTCGGAATGGCATTGACTAAAATACAGTAGAATAAAATACAGTTGTCAAACGGTGTATTGGAGGCGAAGTCAGGTGCAGGAGAGCAGAGTATAATGAACAGGCGCACTTTTATTGAAGTTCCAAAAACGAGAGCACTACATAAATCAAACGCGCTCAAAAAACAGAACATAAAAGTAAAGCTAATAAACTAACGCCACATAACATGAAGCAATTACACACAAAACATGATGGGAAACAGAGGGTTAAATAAAAGTAGCTTAAATGGGGAAATGAAAACCAGGTGTGTATGGAAACAAGACAAGACAAATGGTTATATGAAAAATGGAGCGGCGATGGCTAGAAAGCCGGTGACGTCGATTGCCGAATGCCGCCCGAACAAGGAGAGGAGCCGACTTTGGCGGAAGTCGTGACAGTACCCCCCCCCTGACTCGCGGCTCCAGCGGTGCGCCGACACCGGCCTCGAAGGATGACCCGGAGGATGAGGCACAGGGCAATCCGGCTGGCGACGGTGAAACTCCCGCAGCAGTTCAGGATCCAAAACATCTGCAACCGGAACCCAGCACCTCTCCTCCGGCCCGTACCCCTCCCACTCCATGAGGTACTGAAGGCCCCCCACCCGACGCCTCGAATCCAGGATGGAACGAATGATGTATGCCGGGGTCCCCTCAATGTCCAAAGGGGGCGGAGGGACCTCCCGCACCTCAGATTCCTGGAGCAAACCAGCCACCACCGGCCTGATGAGAGACACATGGAACGAGTGGCTAATACGATAATCAGATGGAAGCTGTAATCTATAACATACCTCGTTCACCCTCCTCAGGACTTTAAATGGCCCCAAAAAACGCAGACCCAGCTTCCGGCAGGGCAGGTGGAGGGGCAGGTTACGGCTCAAGAGCCAGACCCGGTCCCCCGGTGCGAACACCGGGGTCTCACTGCGGTGACGGTCCGTGCTGGCTTTCTGGCGACGCCGGCTTGCTGGAGATGGACACGGGCAGCCTCCCATGTCTCCTCCGCACAGTTGTCAAACCAGTTGTCCACCGCAGGAGTCTCGGTCTGACCCTGATGCCACGGTGCCAGAACCGGCTGCTTCCCCAATACGCACTGAAAGGGGGAGAGGTTAGTGGAGGAGTGGCGAAGCGAGTTCTGTGGCAATTTGGCCCAGGGCACAAATGCTGCCCACTCCCCCGGCCGGTCCTGGCAATAGGACCGCAGAAACCTGCCCACATCCTGGTTGACTCTCTCTACCTGCCCGTTACTCTCGGGGTGAAAACCTGAGGTAAGGCTAATCGAGACCCCCAGATGTTCCATGAACGCCTTCCAAACTCTCGACGTGAACTGGGGACCCCGATCCAACACTATATCCTCAGGCACCCCGTAGTGCCGGAAGACGTGTGTAAACAGGGCCTCCGCAGTCTGTTGGGCCGTAGGGAGACCAGGCAGAAGGAGGAGACAACAGGACTTAGAAAAATGATCCACAACGACCAGGATCGTGGTATTTCCCTGTGAGGGAGGAAGATCCGTTACGAAATCCACTGACAGATGTGACCAAGGTCGTTGTGGAACGGGTAAGGGATGTAACTTAACTCTGGGCAGGTGTCTCGGAGCCTTACCCTGGGCACACACCGAGCAGGAGGAGACATAAACGCTCACGTCCTTAGCCAAAGTGGGCCACCAGTACTTCCCAGTCAGACAGTGCACTGTCTGACCAATCCCCGGATGACCACAGGAGGGAGACGTGTGGGCCCAAGAGATCAACTGGTCACGGACAGCAGACGGAACGTACATACGCCCAACGGGACACTGGAGGGGAGCGGGCTCTGTACGCAATGCCTGCTCAATGTCCGCATCCAGGTCCCACACGACCGGCGCTACCAGGCAGGAGGCCGGGAGTATGGGAGTCTGATCCATGGGCCGCTCCTCTGTGTCATACAGCCGGGACAGTGCGTCTGCCTTCTTATTCTGGGAACCTGGTCGGTAGGATAGGGTAAACACAAAACGGGTAAAAACACATGGCCCACCTTGCCTGATGAGGATTCAGTCTCCTCGCAGCCCGGATGTACTCCAGGTTGCGGTGGTCAGTCCAGATGAGAAAAGGGTGTTTAGCCCCCTCAAGCCAATCTCTCCACACTTTCAACGCTTTAACCACAGCCAACAACTCCCGGTCCCCCACATCATAGTTACGCTCTGCTGGGCTGAGCTTCTTCGAGAAGAAAGCACAGGGCGGAGTTTCGGTGTAAACAGAGCTCTTAGTTGCCCAAATTCCCTGTCTGCCTCAGCCGACCACCGCAACTTTACAGGACCCCCCTTCAGCAGTGAGGTAATGGGCGGAGCAACCTGGCCAAAACCCCGGATAAATCTCCAGTAGTAATGGGCAAACCCATAAAATCGCTGCAACTCCTTTACCGTGGTGGGAGTCGGCCAATTACGCACGGCTGCAATGCAGTCACTTGCCATCTCCACCCCTGATGTGGAAATGCGATACCCTAGGAAGGAGACGGCCTGCAGAAAGAACAGGCATTTCTCAGCCTTGACGTACAGGTCATGCTCCAACAGTCGTCCAAGTACCTTGCGCACCAAGGACACATGCTCGGCACGTGTAGCGGAGTAAATCAGAATGTCATCGATATACACCACTACACCCTGCCCGTGCAGGTCCCTGAAAATCTTGTCTACAAAAGATTGGAAAGCTGATGGAGCTTTCATCAACCCGTACGGCATGACGAGGTACTCATAATGCCCTGTGGTGGTACTGAACACTGTCTTCCACTCATCTCCCTCCCGGATACGCACCAGGTTATACGCACTCCTGAGATCCAGTTTCGTGAAGAAGCGCGCCCCAAGAGGTAGCGGGTAACTGTACTTCACCGTGATTTGATTGATACCTCTATAGTCAAGGCACGGGCGTAAACCTCCATCCTTCTTCTTCACAAAAAAGAAACTTGAGTAGGCAGGTGAAGTAGAGGGCCAAATGTACCCCTGACGCAGGGATTCAGAGACATATGTATCCATAGCCACCATCTCCGCTTGCGACAGGGGATACACGTGACTCCTGGGAAACGCAGCGTCTGCCAGGAGATTTATCGTACAATCACCCCGTCGATGAGGTGGTAATTTAGTCGCCTTCTTTTTACAGAAGGCGAGAGCCAAATCGGCATATTCTGGGGGGGATGTGCATGGTGGAGACCTGGTCTGGACTTTCCACCGTGGTAACACCAACGGAAACCCCTACACACCTCCCTGAGCACTCTCGTGACCACCCTGTGAGAGCCCTCTGTTGCCAGGAAATAGTGAGGTTCTGCAGAGCCAACCAAGGAAGGCCTAGTACCACAGGAAACGCAGGAGAGTCAATGAGAAAGAGACTGATTCTCTCCTCATGATTCCCCTGCATAACCATGGCCAAGGAGATGGTCGCCTCCTTGATTAGCCTGGACCCTAATGGTTGACTATCTAGAGCGTGTACCGGGAAGGGTCTAACTATAGGAAAAATAGGGATCCCTAACCTAATGGCTAATGCTCTGTCGCTAAAATTCCCAGCTGTGCCTGAATCGACGAGCGCCTTATGCTGGGAATGTGTTGGAAACTCAGGGAAACAAACAGGCACAAACAGTTGATCAACAGAGGACTCTGGATGAGCGTGATGCAAACTCACCTGGGGTGACGCCAGAGTGCCCTGCCTGTTGCCTGGACTCCCAGAGGAACCAACACGGCACCGACCCTCAAGTGTGTCCTCTGAAACAATTACACACAAAACATGATGGGAAACAGAGGGTTAAATACAAGTAGCTTAAATGGGGAAATGAAAACCAGGTGTGTATGGAAAGACAAATGACAAGACAAATTAATATATGAAAAATGGAGCGGCGATGGCTAGAAAGCCGGTGACATTGATCACCGAACGCCGCCCGAACAAGGAGAGGAGCCGACTTCGGCGGGAGTCGTGACAACAGTAGAATATATGAGATGAGTAAAGCAGTATGTATACATTATTAAAGTGACTAGTGTTCCATTATTAAAGTGGCATGTGATTTCATGTCTATGTATATAGGGCAGCAGCCTCTAAGGTGCAGGGTTGAGTAACCGGGTGGTAGCCGGCTAGTGATGGCTATTTAACAGTCTGGTGGCCTTGAGATAGGAGCGGTCATTGAGTCTCATTGGCATGTAAGCTCATCTCCTGAGTGTCTGTACCCAACTGTTGTAGAATTGGAAACAGATCACCACACAGCCCCAATACCAGTCATACAGGAAGACACTGGCCTTGTCACTGCAGTTTACCCAGAATGACCAGTTAGATGTGCAAGCTGGTCAGGCCCCAGAACTACAACCACTACTGCTTTCCTGTCCTGGTCACCTCAAAGGCTTTGAATCAACCTTGCACACTTAGTTTCATTGGGGAAAAGAGTGAAAAGGCTAGAGTTGTACATATATAGTGCCTTCAGAAAGTAATCACACCCCTTGACTTATTCCACATTTTGTTGTGTTGCAGCCTGAATTGAAAAATGGATAAATTTGTAAAAATTATCACCCGTTTAAAAACAATACCCCATAATGACTAAGTGAAAATATGTTTTTAGAAATGTTCGCAAACTTATAGAAAATTAAATAGAGAAATATCTAATTTGCATAAGTATTCACTCCCCTGTGTTGATACTTTGTAGAAGCACCTTTGGCAGCAATAACAGCTGTGAGTTGTTCTGGGTAAGTCTTTAAGAGCTTTCCACACATGGATTGTGAAACATTTTCCCTTTATTCTTAAAAAATTCTTCAACCTCTGTCAAATTGGTTGCTAAAAAAACATTTCCAGGTCTTGCCATAGATTTTAAAGCCGATTTAAGTCTGAACTTCTTGGTAAGAAACTCCAGTATAGATTTGGCCTTGTGTTTTTGTTCTGCTGAAATGTGGATTTACTGTATCTCTCAGTGTCTGGTGGAAAGCAGTCTGAACCAGATTTTCCTCTAGGATTTTGCCTGTGCTTAGCTCCATTCCATTTATTTTTTATCCTGGAAAACTCAGACCTTAACCATTACAAGCATACCCATAACATGATGCAGCCACCACTATGCTTGAAAATATGGAGATTGGTGCTGAGTAATATGTTGTATTGGATTTTCCCCAAACGTAACACTTTGTATTCAGAACAAAAAGTGAATTGCTTTGGCAATTTTTTTTGCAGTATTAATTTAGAGCCTTGTTGCAAACAGGATGCATGTTTTGGAATATTTTTTTTCTGTTCAGACTTCCTTCTTTTCACTCTGTCAGTTAGGTTTGTATTGTGGAGTAACTACAATGTTGTTGCTCCATTCTCAATTTTCTTAAACTCTGTAACTATTTTAAAGTCATCATTGGCTTTATGGTGTAATCCCTGAGTGGTTTCCTTCCTCTCTGGCAACTGAGTTATGTAGGACACCTGGAGCTTTGTAGTGACTGGGTGTATTGATACACCATCCAAAATGTGATTAATAACTCTATGATATTCAATGCTTTGTTTTTTACCCATCTACCAATAGGTGTCCTTTTTTTGTGAGGCACTGGAAGACCTCCCTGGTCTTTGTGGTTGAATCTGTGTTTGAAATTCACTGCTTGACTGAGGGACCTTACAGATAATTGTATGTGTGGGTTACAGAGATGAGGTAGTCATTCAAAAATCATGTCAAACACTATTATTGCATACATAATGAGTCCATGCAACTTATTAAGTGACTTGTTAAAGACATTTTTACTGCTCAACTTATTTAGGCTTGAAATAACAAAGGAGTTGAATACTTATTGACTCAAGACATTTGAGCTTTTAATTTTTTATTAATTTGGAAAAAAATCTAAAACATATTTCCACTTTGATATTCTGGGATTTTGTGTGTATGCCAGTGACAAAACAAAGTCAATTTAATCCATTTTAAATTCAGACTATAACACAACAAAATGTGGGTAAAAAAATCAAGGGGTGTGAATCCTTTCTGAAGGCACTGTACTCTACTAGCTGACTGTTTGATTACAGGTTACTTTCCTGTAACTTGGTTATGCTACTATGTGTTGGTGAAAGGCTTGCTATTACATTTTGCAGAATTGCCCACATTGTTGATATGTTGTAAGTGTGAATGAGATGTATACATGAACACACATTGAAAAGCTATTTGGCTTCTGGTATTCAAACACAACAGAGGCATGGCAGTGCCACTCATGGTCCTAGAAATACCAAGACCCTTATGAAACCCTTTTAAAGACAGAATAACACATTCAATACAAAACAAACAAGGGTAACATATGCAGGGGAAGGTGTCTGAGTTCATGTTGGCCATAATAGATTCAGAATAAAAATTGATTTACACCAAAACATGCCTCTCATCTGCGAAGTACATATTTACATGTTATTCACAGGAGGGGAGAGCGGTTCATAATAATGGCCGGAACATAGCAAATGGAATGGCTCCAGTCATTACCACAAGCCCGTTCTCCCCAGTTAAGGTGCCACCAACCACTTGTGATGCGATTTAACCTGCATCAAATAGTATTATGGCAGCCACATTGGATTTGGACGCCATATTGGATTTGAGGCAAAATCCATGGTTGCCCCAAAGATAATCTGTGGTGTCCCATGACTTAATGACTAAATATACAAAATCCTTCAATGAAAAATCTAATTTTGATGTCTGAGCCCACTTATAGATTACATAACACCAAAAAACATTTGCAACTGTATGTATTTTTGCTAGGCAGGTCCATACAGCACTGAACGAGAGCAAAGTTGTCTGATAATCAGCTACCAAAAAGTAAAGCTTACATTCATCATAAATATTCATAGTTGACCTTTCCGCCTATTGTATCTCTGTGTTTACAGGTCTATAATTCCAAGATTCATTATGATATCCAAATTATATTTGTTTGTGTATGTAGGGCAGGCAACTAACTACTTGTGTTCCACATTTGAGCAATATCAGAGCTTGCAATATTTAACTACAACCATTTTTACACAACCATCCAGTTCTTAAATGGGAGACATTAGGGATCTGGAAAAACATGGTTGTGTTTTTTATCTACCTCGAGTAGGGGTATTTAAAAAATGTGGGGGCCTTTCCACTAGCCTAATACGGTACTATGTACCTGACTCGTTTTAAATAGAACACAACATGATAAGTTTTAACACTCTCGTCTAGCAACTACAGTGAGGGAAAAAAGTATTTGATCCCCTGCTGATTTTGTATGTTTGACCACTGACAAAGAAATGATCAGTCTATTATTTTAACGGTAGGTTTATTTGAACAGTGAGAGACAGAATAACAACAAGAAAAATGCATGTCAAAAATGTTATAAATTGATTTGCATTTTAATGAGGGCAATAAGTATTTGACCCCTCTGCAAAACATGACTTAGTACTTGGTGGCAAAATCCTTGTTGGCAATCACAGAGGTCAGACGATTATTGTAGTTGGCCACCAGGTTTGCACACATCTCAGGAGGGATTTTGTCCCACTCCTCTTTGCAGATCTTCTCCAAGTCATTAAGGTTTCGAGGGTGATGTTTGGCAACTCGAACCTTCAGCTCCCTCCACAGATTTTCTATGGGATTAAGGTCTGGAGACTGGCTAGGCCACTCCAGGACCTTAATGTGCTTCTTCTTGAGCCACTCCTTTGTTGCATTGGCCGTGTGTTTCGGGTCATTGTCATGCTGGAATACCCATCCACGACCCATTTTCAATGCCCTGGCTGAGGGAAGGAGGTTCTCACCCAAGATTTGACGGTACATGGCCCCGTCCATTGTCCCTTTGATGCGGTGAAGTTGTCCTGTACCCTTAGCAGAAAAACCAAAGCATAATGTTTCCACCTCCATGTTTGACAGTGGGGATGGTGTTCTTGCGGTCATAGGCAGCATTCCTCCTCCTCCAAACACCGCGAGTTGAGTTGATGCCAAAGAGCTTCATTTTGGTCTCATCTGACCACAACACTTTCACCCAGTTGTCCTCTGAATCATTCAGATGTTCATTGGCAAACTTCAGACGGGCATGTATATGTGCTTTCTTCAGCAGGGGGACCTTGCGGGCGCTGCAGGATTTCAGTCCTTCACGGCGTAGTGTGTTACCAATTGTTTTCTTAGTGACTATGGTCCCAGCTGCCTTGAGATCATTGACAAGATCCTCCCGTGTAGTTCTGGGCTGATTCCTCACCGTTCTCATGATCATTGCAACTCCATGAGGTGAGATCTTGCATGGAGACCCAGGCCGAGGGAGATTGACAGTTCTTTTGTGTTTCTTCCATTTGCGAATAATCGCACCAACTGTTGTCACCTTCTCACCAAGCTGCTTGGCGATGGTCTTGTAGCCCATTCCAGCCTTGTGTAGGTCTACAATCTTGTCCCTGACATTCTTGGAGAGCTCTTTGGTCTTGGCCATGGTGGAGAGTTTGGAATCTGATTGATTGCTTCTGTGGACAGGTGTCTTTTATACAGGTAACAAGCTGAGATTAGGAGCACTTCCTTTAAGAGTGTGCTCCTAATCTCAGCTCGTTACCTGTATAAAAGACACCTGGGAGCAAGAAATCTTTCTGATTGAGAGGGGGTCAAATACTTATTTCCCTCATTAAAATGCAAATCAATTTCTAACATTTTTTACATGTGTTTTTCTGGATTCTTTTGTTGTTATTCTGTTTCTCACTGTTCAAATAAACCTACCATTAAAATTATAGACTGATCATTTCTTTGTCCGTGGGCAAACGTACAAAATCAGCAGGGGATCAAATACTTTTTTCCCTCACTGTAAACATACACATTAGCAGCAACTTAACATGATCATGTAATGTATTCACCCTCAGTTTAGCGATGGATCTTGTGTTACAATAATGACATCCCTTATCATCCCCCATCTAACAAGGTGTTAATGACACATCTCGCATATTACATAAGTCAGGGTTAAACCATTCCCGCTAGGAAGCTAACAGCTATTAAAACAGATGATGGAAGATGTATCACTAGCAATGTGAACTCATCACCCTCCACCCACACTGAGTCTTCCTTAGATCAGAACACAGTGAGCAGTCTCTGTTTCTAGATAGACAGCAGTAACATAATTCCCTGGTCTACCAGTAATTGATGGGTAAAAATAGGCTTAAATTGCTCTCTATGAACTCTCTGTGTTGCCTGACAGCTTACTCAAAGAAAGGCCATAAAACTCCATTTAACTTTTTTATTTTCAATTTTGCGTTCTGTTGAAAAAAAACTGCTGAAGCATTGTAGGGTTTGTGTGATTTGCATGGACACTCTCACACGTTCTCTCCATCATCCGCTTCTTTACTTCTGCTTCTGTCAATCTCTCTTAATTATATTTGCACCTCTGTCACAATCAGAATATTCTTCTGTGGTGGTTGATTTTCTCACCAGCTTACTCAAGTATGGAGTGTTTTATCCATGAATGCCTCCAATCAAACAAAAAGAGAACGAAAAAGCTGAAAACAGAGAGACAAAACCAGAAAGTGAGAGAAAGAAAGAGCATGACAACAATGTCATCATTAAAGTGTGATTGCTAATTTGAAAGATAAAAGCTTAACATTTTGCTGTTCATTCTTTTATTTAATTTGTGTCTCAGGTATTATTTTACGGAGTGGCTGTGGTTCTGGATTATCTGTAACGCTACTTGCCGTGGCTATTGATACAGAGACTTCTGCGCCTGTGCTGGATTTTTTTACGTAGCTGCTGCCCACCCTGCTGCCTACTTACCTTCTGCTCAGAGCTCCCGCTGCTCCGCTGCCGCTTCCCCCGCCACGTCAAGGAATGTTGTACACTAAACATGAACAATTTCATGTTGATGTTCTCTTTTCATGTTGTACCCTACATCAAGATGTTCGTACAAGCCTTGTTGTCAGTCGTAGCAGTAGGCCTATATTTAGACAATCATATCAAACACATGCAAGATACATACTGGCAGTCAAAAATAACGATTATTTCCGCATTATCATTGCAAATATTGGCTAGCTCTTTTATCAGAAACTCTCGCTACGATATGGCTGCTTAACTATGAAGATTATCATCATAAATAGTAGGCAGTCTAAAGCAGTAGTTGACAAATGAAGTAAGGAATAATACTGCACGAGGTGCCGGGCGATTGAAAATGAGCTCCCCTATTGCCAGACTCTGGTTACCGGTCCGGATACAAATGCTAGGGCTGCCTAGAACGCTTGGCTTCCCAGATGTGGAGCAGCTAGGTAGCCTACTCAAGTAAAATAAAATAAAATAGAATTCCATTGGTTGTGTACACATATTTTGCAGATGTTATCACAGGTGCAGCAAAATGGTTAAGTTTCTAGCTCCAACAATACCGAACAATACAAATCAATACACACAAATCCAAAAATGTAAAGAAAGAAATTAACAAAATATCAGAATGAGCATCGTCAGAGTCCTGAATATATATGTATTGTGCACTCAGTTTATTTTTGCTGAAAGTAGCCTAGTGGTTAGAGCGTTGGGCTTGTTATCAAAAGGTTGCAGGATCGAATCTCCGAGCTGACGAGATAAAAATCTGTCGTTAACCCACTATTCCCCGGTAGGCTGTCATTGTAAATAAGAATTTGTTCTTAGGGATAGCCCCCCTTTTTTCAATTTTCGCCTAAATGACATACCCAAATCTAACTGCCTGTAGCTCAGGCCCTGAAGCAAGGATATGTATATTCTTGGTACCATTTGAAAGGAAACACTTTGAAGTTTGTGGACATGTGAATTGAATGTAGGAAAATATAACACAATAGATCTGGTGGAAGAAAAAATAAAGAAAAAATACCACCATCTCCGAAATACAAGAGAAAGGTCACAGTTCTAGCCATCACTCTGGTTGTAATTCCGATAGCGTCCACAAGATGGCAGCAGTGTGCAAAGTTTCAGATGGATAACTTGAAGTATGAGTGAACTCCAAGACTTTTAGTGCGAAGTCCCCAGGTACATTTCATGAAGAGACTCACATTCATATAACATTTTTCAGCAAGAATATCGTCAAATCTGCATACTTGGACTTTGATTTAGCTTTCCAAGTATTAGTAGCCATATTATAAGTTCACCATTTGCAAAACAACCAGTTTTCATCAAATCAAATCAAATGTATGTATATAGCCCTTCTTACATCAGCTGATATCTCAAAGTGCTGTACAGAAACCCAGCCTAAAACCCCAAACAGCAAGCAATGCAAGTGTAGAAGCACGGTGGCTAGGAAAAACTCTCTAGAAAGGTCAAAACCTAGAAAGAAACCTATAGAGGAACCAGGCTATGAGGGGTGGCCAGTCCTCTTCTGGCTGTGCCGGGTGGAGATTGAAAACAGAACATGGCCAAGATGTTCAAATGTTCATAAATGACCGACGTGGTCAAATAATAATAATCACAGTAGTTGTCGAGGGTGCAACAGGTCAGCACCTCAGGAGTAAATGTCAGTTGGCTTTTCATAGCCGATCATTGAGAGTATCTCTACCGCTCCTGCTGTCTCTAGAGAGTTGAAAACAGCAGGTCTGGGACAGGTAGCACGTCCGGTGAAAAGGTCAGGGTTCCATAGCCGTAGGCAGAACAGTTGAAACTGGAGCAGCAGCACGGCCAGGTGGACTGGGGACAGCAAGGAGTAATCATGCCAGGTAGTCCTGAGGCATGGTCCTAGGGCTCAGGTCCCCCGAGAGAGAGAGAGAAAGAAAGAAAGAAAGAAAGAAAGAGAGAAAGAGAATTAGAGAGAGCATACTTAAATTCACACAGGACACTGGAGAAATACTTCAGATATAACAGACTGACCCTAGCCCCTCGACACATAAACTACTGCAGCATAAATACTGGAGGCTGAGACAGGGCCAAACAGGCAAGATATAACCCCACCCACTTTGCCAAAGCACAGCCCCCACACCACTAGAGGGATATCTTCAACCACCAACTTACCATTCTGAGACAAGGCCGAGTATAGCCCACAAAGATCTCCGCCACGGCACAACCCAAGGGGGAGCACCAACCCAGACAGGAAGACCACGTCAGTGACTCAACCCACTCAAGTGACGCACTCCTCCTAGGGACAGCATGGAAGAGCACCAGTAAGCCAGTGACTCAGCCCCTGTAATAGGGTTAGAGGCAGAGAATCCCAGTGGAGATAAGGGAACCGGCTTGGCAGAGACAGATAGGGTGGTTCGTTGCTCCAGTGCCTTTCCGTTCACCTTCACGCTCCTGGGCCAGACTACACTCAATCATAGAACCTACTGAAGAGATGAGTCTTCAATAAAGACTTAAAGGTTGAGACCGAGTCTGCGTCTCTCACATGGGTAGGCAGACCATTCCATAAAAATGGAGCTCTATAGGAGAAAGCCCTGCCTCCAGCTGTTTTCTTAGAAATTCTAGGTACAATTAGGAGACCTGCGTCTTGTGACCGTAGCGTACGTGTAGGTATGTATGGCAGGACCAAATCGGAAAAATAGGTAGGAGCAAGCCTATGTAATGCTTTGTAGTTTAGCAGTAAAACCTTGAAATCAGTCCTTGCCTTAACAGGAAGCCAGTGTAGGGAGGCTAGCACTGGAGTAATATGATACATTTTTTTGGTTCTCGTCAGGATTCTAGCAGCCGTATTTAGCACTAACTGAAGTTTATTTGGTGCTTTATCCAGGTAGCCGGAAAGTAGAGCATTGCACTAGTCTAACCTAGAAGTAACAAAAGCATGGATTAATTTTTCTACATCAATTTTGGACAGAAAATTTCTGATCTTTGCAATGTTACACAGATGGAAAAATGCTGTCCTTGAAACAATCTTGATTAATTGTCAGATTCAACAGAAGATCTCTTTGTTTCTTGGGACCTAGAACAAGCATCTCTGTTTTGTCTGAGTTTAAAAGTAGAAAGTTTGCAGCCATCCACTTCCTTATGTCTGAAACACAGGCTTCCAGCGAGGGCAATTTTGGGGCTTCACCAAGTGTCATTGAAATGTACAGCTGTGTGCCATCTGCATAGCAGTGAAGGTTAACCTGTTGGGGATAGGGGGCAGTATTTGCACGGCCGGATAAAAAACATACCCGATTTAATCTGGTTACTACTCCTGTCCAGTAACTAGAATATGCATATAATTATTGGCTTTGGATAGAAAACACCCTAGAGTTTCTAAAACTGTTTGAATGGTGTCTGTGAGTATAACAGAAATCATATGGCAGGCAAAAACCTGAGAAGATTCCTTACAGGAAGTGGCCTGTCTGACCATTCCTTGAGCTTCTTGACTCTGTTTATTGAAGACTGAGGATCTTTGCTGTAACGTGACACTTCCTACGGCTCCCATAGGCTCTCAGAAGGCGGGAAAAAGCTGAATGATGTAATTCCAGCCCCAGGCTGAAACACATTAGCGCTTTTGGCAAGTGCTCTATCAGAGGACAATGGGCTGAGGCGCGTGCACGAGTCGACCCCATGCTTTTATTTTCTTTCGTCTTTTAACCTAAACACAGATTCCCGGTCGGAATATTATCGCTTTTTTTACGAGAAAAATGGCATAAAAATGGATTTTAAACAGCGGTTGACATGCTTCGAAGTACGGTAATGGAATATTTAGAATTTCTTTGTCACGAAATGCGTCGTGCTCGTCACCCTTCTTTACCATTCGGATAGTGTCTTGAACGCACGAACAAAACAGAGGATATTTGGATATAACGATGGATTATTTGGGACTAAATCAACATTTGTTATTGAAGTAGAAGCCCTGGGAGTGCATTCTGACGAAGAACACCAAAGGTAATAACATTTTTCTTATAGTAAATCTGACTTTGGTGAGTGCTAAACTTGGTGGGTGTCTAAATAGCTAGCCCTGTGATGCCGGGCTATCTACTCAGATTATTGCAAAATGTGCTTTCACCGAAAAGCTATTTTAAAATCGGACATATCGAGTGCATAGAGGAGTTCTGTATCTATAATTCTTTAAATAATTGTTATGCTTTTTGTGAACGTTTATCGTGAGTAATTTAGTAAATTGTTAGTAAATTCACCGGAAGTTTGTGGGGGGTATGCTAGTTCTGAACGTCACATGCTAATGTAAAAAGCTGGTTTTTGATATAAATATGAACTTGATTGAACAAAACATGCATGTATTGTATAACATAATGTCCTAGGTGTGTCATCTGATGAAGATCATCAAAGGTTAGTGCTGCATTTAGCTGTGGTTTTGTTTTTTGTGACATTATATGCTAGCTTGAAAAATGGGTGTCTGATTATTTCTGGCTGGGTACTCTGCTGACATAATCTAATGTTTTGCTTTCGTTGTAAAGCCTTTTTGAAATCGGACAGTGTGGTTAGATTAATGAGAGTCTTGTCTTTAAAATAGTGTAAAATAGTCATATGTTTGAGAAATTGAAGTAATAGCATTTCTAAGGTATTTGAATAACGCGCCACAGGATTCCACTGGCTGTTACGTAGGTGGGACAATTTCATCCCGCCGACCCTAGAGAGGTTAACATTATGTTTTCGAATGACATCCCCAAGAGGTAAAATATATAGTGAAAACAATAGTGGTCCTAAAACGGAACCTTGAGGAACACCGAAATTTACAGTTGATTTGTAAAAAGACAAACCATTCACAGAGATAAACTGATATATTTCCGACAGATAAGATCTAAACCAGGCCAGAACTTGTCCGTGTAGACCAATTTGGGTTTCCAATCTCTCCAAAAGAATGTGGTGATCGATGGTATCAAAAACAACACTAAGGTCTAGGAGCACGAGGACAGATGCAGAGCCTCGGTCTGAAGCCATTAAAAGGTAATTTACCACCTTCACAAGTGCTGTCTCAGTGCGATGATGGGGTCTAAAACCAGACTGAAGCATTTCGTATACATTGTTTGTCTTCAGGAAGGCAGTGAGTTGCTGCGCAACAGCTTTTCTCGAATTTTTTAGAAGAATGGGAGATTCGATATAGGCCGAAAGTTTTTTATATTTTCTGGGTCAAGGTTTGGCTTTTTCAAGAGAGGCTTTATTACTGCCACTTTTAGTGAGTTTGGTACACATCCGGTGGATAGAGAGCCGTTTATAATGTTCAACATAGGAGGTGTAACAGGCGTCGTATAGAGGGGACCAAGGCGCAGTGTGTTGAGTGCTCATATCTAAGTTTAATGAAATGAAACACTTAGACAAAGAAACAAAACAACAGCCAAGAGTTCTGTCAGGGTACCTAAACGAAACAGAAAAAAACTACCCACACAAACCAGGTGGAAAAAGGCTGCCTAAGTATGGCTCCCAATCAGAGACAAAGATAGACAGCTGCCTCTGATTGGAAACCATACCCGGCCAAAACATAGACACACAACACATAGAATTCCCACCCCATATCACACCCTGACCTAACTAAACAGAGAAAAAACAGCTCTCTTAGGTCAGGGCGTGACAGGAGGGCCAAGCACAGGAAGCAGATCTTTAAGTAGTTTAGTTAGTCAACAGCCAGTGGAATTGCGTGGCGCGAAAAACAAATACCTCAAAAATGCTATAACTTAAATTTCTCAAACATATGACTATTTTACACCATTTTAAAGACAAGACTCTCGTTATTCTAACCACACTGTCCGATTTCAAAATGCTGGCCCATTGCTTCCCACAGTTGTGTCAACTTGGATGGCTATCCTTGGGTTGTGGACCATTCTTGATACACACCGAAATCTGTTGAGCGTGAAAACCCCAGAAGCGTTGCAGTTCTTGACACATATCCATGTTTCAATTGTCTCAAGGAGTAACAATCCTCCTTTAAACTGTCTCCTCCCCTTCATCTACACTGATTGAAGTGTGTTCAACAGGTGACATCAATAAGGGATCCTAGCTTTCATCTGGATTCACCTGGTCAGTCTATGTTTTTAATGTTTTGTGTATTCAGTTTATATGTATATATCATGGTGTGAAACAGACAGCATGGACAGTATATGAATAGAAAAGGTATGTACAGCAGTAATTATATAAGATGAGCCTTGACTAGAATATGAAATGGGTAAAACAGTATGTAAACATTGTTGTGACCAGTGTTGAATGACTATGTACATAGGGCAGCAGTCTCTCAGGTGCAGGGCAGGGTACTGGGCGGAGGACGGCTAGTGGTGACTGTTTTACAGTCTAATGACCTGGCGATAAGTCTCTCTGTCCCAGCTTTGATGCACCTGTACTGTCTCCACCTTCTAGATGGTAACGGGGTGAAGAGGCCTTTGCTCAGGTGGCTGAGGTTTTTGATGATCTTCTTGGCCTTCCTGTGACACCGACTGCTGTAGATGTCCTGGAGGGCAGGCAGTTTGCCCCCAGTGATGCATTGGGCTGACCACACCAACCTCTGGAGAGCCCTGCGGTTGCGGATGGTACAATTGCCTGACCAGGCGGTAATGCAGCCCTACAGGATGCTCTCAATGGTGCATCTGTAGAAGTTTGTAATTGTCTTAGAGGCCAAGCCAAATTTCTTCAGCCTCCTGAGTTTGAAGAGGCACTGTTGCACCATTTCAGGTTGGTGGACCATTTCACCAACCATTCACCACCACCGTTTCAGGTTGTCAGTGATGTGCATGCCAAAGAACTTGGAGCTTTTCACCTTCTCCACTACTGACCTGTCGATGGGGGCGTGCTTTCTCTGCTGTCTCCTGAAGTCCACAATCAGCTCCTTTGTTTTGCTGACCTTGAGGGAAAGGTTATTTTCCTGGCACCACTGTGCTAAGGCCCTCACCTCCTCCTTGTAGGCTGTATCATTGTTGTTGGTAATCAGGCCTACAACTGTTGTGTCATTAGCAAACATGATGATTGAGTTGGAGACGTGCATGGCCACGCAGTCATGGGTGAACAGGGAGTACAGGAGGGGGCTGAGCATGCACCCCTTTGGGGCCCCAGTGTTGAGGATCAGCAAAGAGGAGGTGTTGTTTCCTACCTTCACCACCTGGGGGGTGACCCGTCAGGAAGTCCAGGAACCAGTTGCACAAGGCGGGGTTCAGACTAAGGGCCCCGAGCTTGATGATGAGCTTGGAGGGTGCTATGCTGTTGAATGCTGAGCTATTGTCAATGAACAGCATTCTTACATAGGTATGCCTCTTGTCCAGATGGGACAGGGCAGTGTGCCGTGTGGTGGCGATTACATCGTCTGTGGATCTTTTGGGGAGGTAAGCAAATTGAAGTGGGTCTAGGGTGGCAGGTAAGGTGGAGGTGATATGATCCTTGACTAGCCTCTCAAATTATTTAATGATGGCAGAAGTGAGTGCTACAGGGCGATAGTCATTTAGTTGAGTTACCATCGCTTTCTTGGGTACAGGAACAATGGTGGACATCTTGAAGCAAGTGGTTACAACAGAGACTGGAATAGGGAGAGATTGAATATGTCCGTAAACACTCCAGCCAGTTGGTCTGCACATGCTCTGAGAACGCTGTTTGGGATGTCGTCTGGTCAGGCAGCCCTACAAGGGTTAACACGCTTAAATGTCTTACTCACGTCGGCCTCAGAGAACGAGAGCTCACAGTACTTGAGCGAGGCATCAGTGTCCACGACGTGGCTGGCTTTCCTTTTATAATCCATGATTGTCTGCAGTCCATGCCACACATGTCTTTTGTCTGAGCCATTGAATTGCGACCCCACTTTGTCCCTGTGCTGTCATTTTACCTCTTTGATTGCCTGACTAGGGCATAGTTTGTCTGTTTACACACATCCATGATCCCAGTCACCTTGCGTAGGTTAAATGCAGTGGGTCGTGCTTTCAGTTTTGCGGGAAGGCTGCCATCTATCCACGTTTTTTGGTTTGGATAAGTTCTAATCGTCACAGTGGGAACTAAGACATAGCAGCAGCAACAAAGATTAGCCTACATCATCAATCACAATGCTGATTGCTTTTGCTCCAATGCAATGTGTTGAGACTGGGTCCTGCTTGTGCAACTGCAACATGTTTTTCAACAGACACAGAAGGTTGTGTAGCCTTCAAAAAATATTTTGGAAATGTTCAATCAAATCGCTGTCGGGTTTTTTATTTCAGAAATTCCGAAATATGAGGCAGAGATAGGCTACATCATCTTGGTTCAGAAGACGGTGAGTAAAGAGAGAAACGTAAAGGGAGGTGGAGTGCGAGCAGTAGCTACGTAGACTGCTTAAAATAACAAATGCGCAGAACGTGATCCGGATCCTTAGCGTTGAGAAAGAGGTTTCCGTAGGGGTGGGGAGGGGGCGGGGCTAGGGCGGAAACTCTATATTCGTGGCCATGGACATTATTCTACTCAAGACGCTTTTAATTCTGCCCTCCTCTCCCCTCCCTCCCCTCCCGTCCTCTCATTTATTTAAGTGTTGTAATTAAGTTTAAATTGGCTTGGAGATGAGCTGCCACATCACAGTAGTTAGTGACTGTGTTTAGCGTGTGTAAGACAGCTGTAGATGTTTCCTCTAGGAGTTACAGCCTCCAAGTGTTCTAATAAAGAGTCTCTGACCAATTACAGTAAATGATACAAGTCTGGTGGACGGAACAATGAAAACACTGCCTTTCCATATTCCCAAACCTTTCCTCACATTCTGAAAACAACTGGAGAAAAGAGGTGGCTTGTGGGAATTACCCCATCTCGTACACTAATAAAATAGTGAAATAAGGTACAGCAACATCATTCTGCACCCACTCACACCCAAATAAGCATCCTCTCCTGTATATACATACCAGCTGTTATAGGTCATACATACGTGTATATAGAAATAGTTTAGATAAATACTTTAGACACACACAACACCTGCCAGTAACATGATCATTATAATGATGAAAAAAAATAACTCACCAAGGCCAAAAACATGCTCAATTTCTACCTTGATAATTCAAAGGCACTTTCTATGAAAACGTCTATTTTTTAAACAGCTATAATTTACATGCATAATACGACATCATGTTTAATTTAGGATAATTAGACTTGATAAATAATTCAACTAGTCTGACAGAAGTGCTTTAATTAACTGTAATTGATTCAGATGAATCTTAAAAGAATTCAAAGACAGTCCCTTTTAGACACGTTCCCTGCCCTGGCATAATAATGTTACTGTTCACTCCACAGGAAAATGTATTCTGTGATCTTGTCATGGTGCTGTTGTATCGCTAGTTTAGTGTTAAGTGGGTTCATGAAAGCTACATAGACGTGCAATGTCTGGCTTTCACCCTCAGGGAGTTTTTCACCCTCGGAGAGGATGGACCCTTTGGCTGTATATGGAGAAATTAACAGGGGATCCCTGAACTGGTTTAAACCCATATTGGTTATATGAAGAGCCCCTGAGCAAAGACAGTTAAAAGCATATTGCTTTGATGAGTGTAGCCTAGAGCGATGTTAAAGAAAAGAGAAGTGTAGATACCGACTAGCATGTCCTGCAGAAATAGCAACATTTAGTGTTCCTTAGAGTACTTCTAAATATTCCAGCGCTCCAGGAATCCTCTGTATTCCAGAACGTGCCCTGTCTGTAGTAAACTCAGCAAAAGAAGAAACTTCCCTTTTTCAGGACCCTGTCATTCAAAGATAATTTGTAAAAATCCCAATAACGTGACAGATCATTGTAAAAGGTTTAAACACAGTTTCCCATGCTTGTTCAATGAACCATAAACAATTAACGAACATGCTCCTGTGGAACGATCGTTAAGACACTAACAGCTTACAGATGGTAGGCAATTAAGGTCATAATTATGAAAACTTAGGACACTGAAGAGGCATTTCTACTGACTCTGAAAAACACCAAAAGAAAGATGCCCAGGGTCCCTGTTCATCTGCGTGAACGTGACTTAGGCATGTTGCAAGGAGGCATGAGGACTGCAGATGTGGCAAGGGCAATGAATTGCAATGTCCGTACTGTGAGATGCCTAAGACAGCGCTACAGGGAGACAGGACGGACAGCTGATTGTCCTCGCAGTGGCAGACCACGTGTAACAACACCTGCACAGGATCGGTACATCCGAACATCACACCTGTGGGACAGATACAGGATGGCAACAACAACTGCCCAAGTTACACAAGGAAAGCACAATCCCTCCATCAGTGCTCAGACAGTCCGCAATAGGCTGAGAGAGGCTGGACTGAGGGCTTGTAGGCCTGTTGTAAGACAGGTCCTCACCAGACATCACTGACAACAACATCGCCTATGGGCACAAACCCACCGTTGCTGGACCAGACAGGACTGGCAAAAAGTGCTCTTCACTGACGAGTTGCGGTTATGTCTCACCAGGGGTGATGGTTGGATTCGGGTTTATCGTCGAAGGAATGAGCATTACACTGATGCCTGTACTCTGGAGAGGGATCGATTTGGAGGTGGAGGGTCCATCATGGTATCATGGTCTGGGGCGGTGTGTCACAGCATCATCGGACTGAGCTTGTTGTCATTGCAGGCAATCTCAACGCTGTGCGTTATAGGGAAGACATCCTCCTCCCTCATGTGGTACCCTCATCCTGACATGACCCTCCAGCATGACAATGCCACCAGCCATACTGCTCATTCTGTGTGTGATTTCCTGCAAGACAGGAATGTCAGTGTTCTGCCATGGCCAGCGACGAGCCCGGAGCTCATTCCCATTGAGCACGTCTGGGACCTGTTGGATCGGAGGGTGAGGGCTTGGGCCATTCCCCCTAGAAATGTCCGGGAACTTGCAGGTGTCTTGGTGGAAGAGTGGGGTAACATCTCACAGCAAGAACTGGCAAATCTGGTGGAGTCCATGAGGAGGAGATGCACTGCAGTACTTAATGCAGCTGGTGGCCACACCAGATACTGATTGACCCCCCCCCTTTGTTCAGGGACACATTATTCCATTTCTGTTAGTCACATGTCTGTGGAACTTGTTCAGTTTATGTCTCAGTTGTTAAATCTTATGTTCATACAAATATTTCCACATGTTAAGTTTGCTGAAAATAAAACGCAGATGACAGTGAGAGGACGTTTCTTTTTTGTCTGAGTTTATGATGAATGACATGGTCAGACAGTATGGTGGTCCTGTGGAGAGCTTATTAGCCCGTAGAATACTGTCAGTTACTGTGAAGACCCTCTGCTTTGCGGCCCCATCTCTGAAACTCCACAAATGTTTATTGTTTTTTTTTTAAGTCTTTGTCTGAGTGTCTGTCACAGAATACTAAAGATGTCTCTCTCAGCCGTGGAACACGGGAGTTTGTTTTTACTCAGATATACCCAGCTCTCACATTTCTACCCTTGCTTGGGGTGATGGGTCATGTCAGCTTTGTATATTGAGTACAGTACTAGTTATAAACATAACATATTGATATCATTCTGTTGGTTCAATGGTTTTCCAATCTCTGACAGATCTGTGAGTTATTAACAAACATATATTTCAACATGTACAGCTTTTGCATTGTTGTCGATTTCTGTGTTTCATGAATGGGTTTTTTAAGCTTTATGTTCATCAAACATCTTCTGTCTGCGAGGCATAAAGAATGAATTAAAAATGAGAAAATTAGATGGTATACAGATGGGAGATCAACCATATGCAACATCCTTGTGTAGAATTAGTCAGACAGAAACAATCTCCTACTAATTGACAGACATCTTCATTATCAGTCTGATGCGATTTTATTCAGGTCACTGCTAATTAGATTCTGGTAACACTTTACTGGACACCCAGCGTAATGACACGTTATGACACAGTCATAACCATGTCATAATACATCATAACAGCTGACTTAACTTGTCATAACCTGTTATAATATGGTCATAACCCTGTCATGACACATATATTTACACCTGTTCTGATATTTATTGAATTATTTTATGGCTGGTTGTGTCACCTACATAAGAGTGTCAAACCCCACAAAACCTACAGCACAAGGCAAAACACTCCATTACACCATAGCCTACTTGTCAACAGTATGTTTATGTTATATTTATATATATATTTTTTTAATTGACCATGTTAAATTGTCATTGTAATTGTGCACACATTGGTGTCAGACATGCACCTTATATCACGTTTTAGGGAAGACCCAGATGCAGACATTGTCAAAGTAACAGAAGTTTATTACTCAAACACGGACAGTCAAAACGACAGGTCAAGGGCAGGCAGAAGTCAGTAATCCAGATCAGAGTCAAAAGGTATAGAACGGCAGGCGGTCTCAGGGTCAGGGCAGGCAGAGATCAATAATCCAGGGCGGTGTGACAAGGTACAGAACGGCAGGCAGGCTCAGGGTTAGGGTAGGCAGAATGGTAGAAACCGGAAAACTAGAAAACAGGAACTATAGAAAAAGTCAGGAGCAAGGGGGAAAACGCTGGTAGGCTTGACAGACAAAACAAACTGGCCACAGACAAACAGAGAACACGGGTCAGAGTCAGGCAGGTACAGAATGGCTGGCAGGCTCGGGGTCAGGGCAGGCAGAATGGTCAGAAACGGGGAAACTAGGAAACAGAAACTTGAGAAAACAGGAAGATGGGAAAGCACGCTGATATGATCTGACAAGACAAGGCGAACTGGCAACAGACAAACCGAGAACACAGGTATAAATGCACTGGGTATAATGGGGAGATGGGCGACACCTGGAGGGGGTTGGAGACAAGTACAAAGACAGGTGAAACAGATCAGGGTGTGACACCTTGTTGCTGATTTCAGGAGTAGGACAAGTCATCCTCTTTTTGACTGATGACGGACTTAAGGGCATGTATGTGATAGGCCTATCTGGCTTATAGGCCCCGTTTTTCTCCACTTCCTGTCTGAATGACATGCCCAAGGTAAACTGCCTGTAGCTCAGGCCCTAAAGCCAGGATATGGATATAATTGGTATCATTGGAAAGAAAACACTTTGATGTTTGTAGGAATGTTAAAATAATGTAGGAGAATATAACACAATATATATGGTAAGAGAAAATCCAAAGAAAAACCAACTGGAAATCTTTATGTTTTTGAGAGACCATCCTCTTAGAAATGCAAGAGTAAGGTCATATTGAAAATTAGCTCCATGGATGAAATTCCTATGGCTTCCGCAGGGTGTCAGCAGTCTATGTTCAAGGTTTCAGGCTTGTAACTTCAAAAACTAATCAGAAATATCAGTTTTAGTAGTGGGACACAGTCTTGTGTTTGCGCGCGCCATGAAGACGTTACGCACCTGCTAAAATCGGTTTCCTATTGAACATACTTCTTTCCGAAATAAATAGTATAGTTTGATTACATTTTAGGGTAAATAGAAATGTATTTTGACTTGTTGAAACAAAGTTTAGGGGAAGATTTTCGGATTCCTTTTTCTGCATGTTGAACGAGTGGATTACTCAAATTGATGGCGCCAACTAAACTGACTTTTTGGGATATAGAGAAGGATTTTATCTAACAAAACGGCACTACATGTTATAGCTGGGACCCTTTGGATGACAAATCAGAGGAAGATTTTCAAAAACTAAGTGAATATTTCATCGTTATTTGTGAATGTATGAAACCTGTGCCGGTGGAAAAAATTTTTGATTTGGGGCGCCGTCCTCAAAAAATCACATGGCATGTTTTCACTCTAATAGCTTCTGTAAATCAGACAGTGCAGTTAGATTAACAAGAATTTAGGCTTTCAGCCGATATAAGACACTTATATGTACATAAATGTTTAAAATCCATAATATTTATGATTATTTATTTGAATTGCGTGCCCTCCAGATTCACCGGAAGTTGTTCCGCTAGCGGGACACCGATCCTTAAGAACATTTATATGATTATGATGGTCATAATGCTTCTTGACAGTGTCATAAAGTGTATTTATAGGTCGTAGTAAAGTGACACAGGAAGGACATAATGCTTCTTGACAGTGTCATAAATTGTATTTTCTTAGTCCAAGTAAAGTGACACAGGATGGTCATAATGCTTCATGACAGTGTCATAAAGTGTATTTCTTCAAGTTATTTAAAATATGATATTAATTCATTACAACAACAACAAAGGATTTAAGAAACAATCTTTCAAATGAAAGGAAACTTCTTGGGTTTGACACTCTGATGTAGGTGTCATAACCAGCCATAACATAACGCAATAGATGTCACAACAGATGTAAATTAATGGGTCATGACAGTGTAATTGCCATATTATGACAGGTTATGACAAGTTATGTCAGCTGTTATGACATATTATGACATGGTTATGACATGTTATGACACTGGATGTCAAGTAAAGTGTTACCAAAATGTATCCTTTGAAAAGTAGAAAGTGAGAAATAAATAAGGAGAGAGAAATGGAGAGAGATAGGGAGACAGAAAAGAGTAAGTGTGAGGGAGAGAAAGAGATAAAGAATGAGAGAGAACAAAGCGATTGTGATAGGGAAAGAGGGAGAGACAGCGATAGAGAAAGAAAGAAAGAGAGAAAAAGGGTGAGGGAGAGAGGAGGGGGAAGGGAAGAGAGCAAGAACGGTCAAATAGTTTTAATTTCTGCTCCTAGTTAAGTGTGGGATTTTAGTCAAGGATACTGAGACTCCTTTGAACAACAGAGGAACGATGACTGGATGTCTGAATGTCCCACCACACCTCATGTCCTGAGCTCCTGAGCCAGGAGCCAGAGAGAAAGAGAGAAAAGGAGAGAAAGAGAGAGAGAGAGACAAACGAGACAGAAAGAAAACATAAAAAAATAGACTTTTGCCAACCTTTTCTAGACAAACATACACATCCAGCCACACACACCTCTAACTACCCATTTAAGAATGGTGGATCAATAACTGCAGTGCCTTGCAAAAATATTCACACCCCTTGACATTTTTCCTATTTTGTTGCATTACAACCTGTAGTTGAAATTGATTTTAATTTGGAATTCATGTAATGGACATACACAAAATAGTCCAAATTGGTGAAGTGAAATGAAAAAAATTACTTGTTTCAAAAAATTCCCCAAAATAAAAAACGGAAAATTGGTGCGTGCATATGTTTTCAACCCCTTTGCTATGAAGCCCGTAAATAAGATCTGGTGCAACCAATTACCTTCAGAAGTCACATAATTAGTTAAATAAAGTCCACCTGTGTGTCACATGATCTGTCACATGATATACACCTGTTCTGAATGGCCCCAGAGTCTGCAACGCCACTAAGCAAGGGGCACCACCAAGCAAACGGCACCATGAAGACCAAGGAGCTCTCCAAACAGGTCAGGGACAGAGTTGTGGGGAAGTACAGATCAGGGTTGGGTTATAAAAAAATATCCAAAACTTTGAACATCCCACAGAGCACAATTAAATCCATTATTAAAAAATGGAAAGAATATGGCACCACAACAAACCTGCCAAGAGAGGGCCGCCCACCAACACTCACGGACCAGGCAAGGAGGGCATTAATCAGAGAGGCAACAAAGAGACCAAAGATAACCATGAAGGAGCTGCAAAGCTCCACAGCGGAGATTGGATTATCTGTCCATAGGACCACTTTAAGCCTTACACTCCACAGAGCTGGGCTTTTTGGAAGAGTGGCCAAAAACAGTCATTGCTTAAAGAAAAGAAATAAGCAAACACGTTTGGTGTTTGCCAAAAGGGATGTGGGAGACTCCCCAACATATGGAAGATGGTACTCTGATTAGATAAGACTAAAATTAAGCTTTTTGGCCATCAAGGTAAACGTTATGTCTGGCGCAAACCCAACACCTCTCATCCCCACAGTGAAGCATGGTGGTGGCAGCAACATGCCGTGGGTATGTTTTTAATCGGCAGGGACTGGGAAACTGGTCAGAATTAAAGGAATGATGGATGGCGCTAAATACAGAGAAATTCTTGAGGGAAACCTGTTTCAGTCTTCAAGAGATGTGAGACTGGGACGGAGGTTCACCTTCCAGCAGGACAATGATCCTAAGCATACTGCTAAAGCAAAACTTGAGTGGTTTAACAAGGGGAAATATTTAAATATATTGGAATGGCCTAGTCAAAGCCCAGACCTCAATCCAATTGAGAATCTGTGGTATGACTTAAAAATTGCTGTACACCAGCAGGATACATCCAACTTGAAGGAGCTGGAGCAGTTTTGCATTGAAAAATGGGCAAACATCCCAGTGGCCGGATGTGCCAAGCTTATAGAGACATACCCCAAGAGACTTGCAGCTGTAATTGCTGCAAAAGGTGGTTCTACAAAGTATTGACTTTGGGAGGGGTGAATAGTTATGCACGCTCAAGTTTTCAGTTTTTTTGTCTTATTTCTTTTTTGCTTCACAAGAAAAAATATTTTGCATCTTCAAAGTTGTAGGCATGTTGTGTAAATCAAATGATACCAACCACGAAAAAAATCAATTTTAATTCTAGGTTATACGGCAACAAAATAGGAAAAATGCCAAGGGGGTGAATACTTTTGTCGCAAGCCACTGTAGACACATGTGATGAGATATTCTGATGACCCCTCTGTTTGTCACACCCTGATCGGTTTCACCTGTCTTTGTGTTTGTCTCCAGCCCCCTCCAGGTGTCGCCAATCTTCCCCATTATCCCCTGTGCATTTATACCTGTGTTCTCTCTTTGTCTGTTGCCAGTTCGTCTTGTCTTGTCAGATCTTACCAGCGTGCTTTCCCATCTTCCTGTTTTCTCAAGTTTCTGTTTCCTAGTTTCCCCGGTTCTGACCATTCTGCCTGCCCTGACCCCGAGCCTGCCTGCCGTTCTGTCCCTTACTGACTCTGCCCTGGATTACGGACCTTTACCTGCCCTTGACCTGTTTTTTGCCTGCCCCATGTTTGGTCAATAAACATCTGTGATTCTTGTTGTCTGCATCTTGGTCTTATCCTGAGTTCTGATACTGTTACTATCTCTAACAGTGATGATGACTCAACATTGAACTGAATATGAACCACAGTCACTGTCGCTGTCAATGATATCTAAAATGAGTGTGTGCACAAAATATGATGTGGTGTTTGTGTGTTTGTCATCCACAAAGATCTTTAGTTTGACTTTCATTTTCATCTCTATTTGCATATAAATTAACCTGACTCATTTAGCAGTCCCTGCCTCTCTCCATCACACGATAAGGTTTTTTTAATTAGGAAGAATTTAATAAATAAATAAACACATGTAGAATTATAGCGATCAATAAAGATATTGGGATGTTTGGACTGCTCTGTAAAAATATTGTATTTAATGAACACCAAATAATACAGCTAACTACAGTTGCTAAACCAGGTGTGCCCAGCTCCAGTGCTGCTATAGGCTCTCTCTGTGGGCCTCTTAGCATAGGAGAACCTGCAAATCAACAGCAGGAGAAATAGGATTGACTCCAGCTAAATCTTTACAGCCATCTGCTGCAGCTAATGGATGTATATGGTACACTCTATATGGGCATGTGTTTGTTAGAGAGTGTGTTGGCTGAACGGGTTGGTGACAACAGTTAGATGCCTTTGTGGGTGTATAATTGTGTGCGTGTGTTTGTGTATGTTTGTGTGTGTATATATATGTGAGTGAATATACAGTACGCCTGCCTGGCCAAGACAGGCTAATTAAGACAGTTACCCAGAATCCCGTGCAGCTTGGCGTTGCCAACTGTTCCTGTGATTGTGAGGCATGGAGCTGGGAGTCTCTGGAGCCACACAGTAGACACACACACGCACACACACACACACACACACACACACACACACACACACACACACACACACACACACACACACACACACACACACACACACACACACACACACACACACACACACAAGTAGTTCCAGTGATTATGTGGCATGTGGCTGGGAGTCTCTGGAGCCAGAGGGCCATGCGGAGTGGGATGCAGATGCAGTACAGACAGCTCCCAGAGGAGAGACAGAGATGTCAGGCAGGACAGGAGGATGAACATAGCCCTCAACTGGAGAATGACTATCATGACTCAGTGGCAGTGTAATACTTACAGTACACACACAGAAGCATGCACGACCTTAGACATGAACACTCACCTTCGTATAAACACATGACCTCTTTTTCTGAGTGGTTCTGGAGTTTTTGATTACCATGTACTGAAATATAAAGTGAAAGTATGTATATCAGAAATGCTCACATTATAACCACCTAAAGTAATGACTGTCTATGTCTAATGATTCACCACAGCAGCTTCATACAGCATGCCTGCCCTGCAAAGCTAATTACGCCAAGAAGACGGACAAAGCCTGCGGAACATCTCTCTGACCTTCACTCAGCCAACCTCTCTCATCTTCCTTTTATCCTCTCTGTTTGGCCAAGCAAGAGGTCTGAGTCTTCACACACACAAGTATACATGCGCCCACACATGAGGTGAACTGTGGACTCATTCATGTTTAATGGTCTTAATGTCAGACAGTCAGGCCATGTGGATGTCTGCTGCTTACAGAGCTGAAAGACTGGAGGGTTGTTTTCATTGCCTTTTAGTGTCGATGTGTTTCTCCAGCAGCTGCAAAGGTCATTTTTTTTTGCCCCACGAACTGAGCCTGAGGGCTGAAGAACATAGCGATATAGTATAAATACTGTGCTTATTGAGCTGAGAAGAGTCAGTTGAACACAACTTTGTTAATTACAAACTAAGAAATGGATCTTGTGTCCATTCGTTTTCTTTTAAATACTTTGGGTCAAAGAGAATGAGTTGACGAAGTTAATAGAGATTCGCGTGCGCACGCATGCGCGCACACACACACACACACACACACACACACACACACACACACACACACACACACACACACCTCAGTGTGCAGTCCACTTTGAGCTCTTCATTAAGGAACTTGTTTTCAATCTCCTCGCCAGAACATTCATTGTTTTTGATAGATGCCTTCCCCAGGTCCACTCCCTTCTTATATTCCCGTAATGCCAGGGTGGAGAAAACCTCTCTGTGCCGTTGTTTCCCAAATAGCTTCCTGGTATAAAATAGCAATAAAACAGCTCATAATTTAAACCTCCCATACTTGACTAGTGCAGCAATTGTTATGGATGGGAACTCAATCACGGCAATACACTTTCACTCCCATAGAGTTACAGGTCTATACATTATTATGTGAAAAACGAGCACAGAGGATAATTGCATATTCCATTACAAAGGAGCCAGAGAGGCATAATTGCGTATTCCATCAGGGTAAAACCCTGGGCAGGTAGCAGGAGCTAGTGCCGCTCTGCTCTCTCCCTCTGTGTGTCAGTCGGGCCAGGAGTTTGAGAGCTTATGGGGATGTAAGTCCTACAGTAATTTGACTGCTGCACTATACTATGATTCAATAGAAGATGCTACTGTAACTAACACAGGGATGTTGGTTCTTCTCGCAAAGTGTGTTTAAAGAAGAAACATTAGCGGTGTGGATGTCAGTGCGAATGACACAGTGTTCATTTCGTCAATAAAAATATGGACTAAAATATTTTTCAGTGGCAATTGGCGAGACTATAACTGACTTAATAGACCCAGAAAAAAACTATAACTTAACAACAACAAAAAAATTCAGTTGACTAAAACGACACGAGACTAAATGATCTCTGAGACTAAAATCGAACATCTAAGTGGACTGGACAAGAGTTTTTGGCGAGATTGAGAGCTTTTCAGTGATAAACACAATTAATAATAGCAGGATAGATACGACGTGCAGTTCTGCTCTGCAGTGGTAACGACGCACCACACACAGCCTATCAGCCTTCGATTATCACGCAGGAGACTCTCTTGCATCCCTGTAGCTAAACAGTCACCACCAGCCTTCTCGTTAGCTAACCTTTGCCTGGTTACGAAACAATAGCTGTTTTCCAAATTCAAACCAATAACAGCATTGAGTTTCATAGTAAAACAACACGCTAGCTATGTTTTTCACTCCCTGGAGTATAGAAAAGTAGTCTTTCTTTGACTTTGTAGTCTCGCTCAACCCTCCCACTTTCCCCACTGCATTTCATAGCCAAGGTAGCTAAGTCTCTCTCTTTTCCTCAGAGAAATGTGCTTGATTCTAGCCCTTACCGTTCAGAAGACATGACCCATAATACAGGTGCTATGTTTTTTTCTTTCTATCATGCATTGGCGGGTCAAAAACTAGGTTACTTGTGAACCAGACCGTTAACCATTTGTTTAGGCTACACCTTGTTCAGTCATGTTACACCAACGTTCAAAAGTTTGGGGTCACTTAGAAATGTCCTTGTTTTTGTTTCAGGGGGCATGTCTGATCTCACCAAACTATCTCCAATATTGCGACCACACTTATAGACCATAAGTGGGGCTTCCTTGAAGAGGTGTGTGATTTTTCTTGTTTGATTGCAGAATATGCCAGTGCTTTTTCAGGATTGCTTTCATTTTCTCCGAACCCTTGGTGTTCTTAGTGCAAAAGACGGTTGCGTTGTTTTTCTTCTTTGGTTGAGTTTTTAGTAATAATTCCTCTCTTGGTTTTTGAGATATTTTCATCATTGTAGCATCAAGAGTTTTGTCCTTGTAGCCTCTCATTTTGAATTTATCTGTCATTTTTTTTGTATTGCTGTCAAAATCTGACTGGTGGCCACAGATTTGTTTAACCCTGCATAACTGGCTATATGGTAGACCATTCTTGAGGGGAAGGGGATGCATACTATCCGCACATAGAAAGGTCATGGAAAACATTTCTAAGTGACCCCAAACTTTTGAACGGTAGTGTACCTCATTAGCTAGCTATAGCTAACAACCTGGGGCGCATTCAGCAGGACACAATGTTTTGGAATGTTCAGATAGAAATATGCTATGTAGAACAAACATGCCTCTCTGACATGAATAAGGATTAATGTAGGCTCTATTCACAGAATTTCTATCAGAAACATTCAAGAACATTGTGCAACTGAACCTACCTCTGGTAACATTACCAGTAGCCTATATGCAAACATTTGGTGGCACAGAAAGAAAGGAAAAGGGAGAGCAAACAATTTATTGACTAAATTCATCTTGCTGCTACGCTATATCTGACTGGGTAAATAACTTTATTTTGAGTTAATGTAGACCCTGTGTCTCAGACTGGAACACTTGGACCAGGACTTGAGCACTGGGATTCAGACTTCAGCCATAGGGACTGGTGACTCGACTCATGACTTGACCACTGGTGACTCGGACTTGGACTCGGACTCGAGCACAGGGGACTCGATTTGGACTCGAGGTTTAGTGACTCGACTACTGGGCAAAACAGTCAGTAGCTCCTGTTCTACTTTTGGACACCAATGTGGCGTCTGTGGAACGTTGATAACACTGTAAATGACGTGAGCGAGGGACGGAGGTGCAACACATACTACTTTGCCAATACTTTGCGACACCATCTGGTGATTGTGTTACTCTCTCTCTCTGCTTGTGTGTTTCTGTTAGTTTTGTATTTGATGTATACAATCTAAGGAAGCTGAATTAGCAACGTACTTGGCCAGATAATTCTTATATATTCACTACATGACCAATCGTATTTGGACACCTGGCCGTCGAACATCTCATTCCAAAATCATGGGCATTAAAATGGAGTTGGTCCACCCTTAGCTGCTTTAACATCCTCCACTCTTCTGGGAAAGCTTTCCACTAGATGTTGGAACATTGCATCACATCAAACTACATCACATCCTTCCATACCCTTGTCTGTACATCTATTCTTCCGTGCCCAGAAACCTGTTCCTTTTACGCTCTGTTCCGAACGCACAAGACAACCAGTTATTATAGCCTTTAGCCGTACCCTTATCCTACTCCTCCTCTGTTCCTCTGGTGATGTAGAGGTTAATCCAGGCCCTGCAGCGCCTAGCTCCACTCGCATTCCCCAGGCGCTCTCATTTGTTGAATTCTGTAACCGTAAAAGCCTTGGTTTCATGCATGTTAACATTAGAAGCCTCCTCCCTAAGTTTGCTTTACTCACTGCTTTAGCACACTCCGCCAACCCGGATGTCCTAGCCGTGTCTGAATCCTGGCTTAGGAAGGCCACCAAAAATCCTGAAATTTCCATCCCTAACTACAACATTTTCCAACAAGATAGAACTGCCAAAGGGGGCGGAGTTACAATCTACTGCAGAGACAGCCTGCAGAGTTCTGTCATACTATCCAGGTCTGTACCCAAACAATTCAAGCTTCTACTTCTAAAAATCCGCCTTTCCAGAAACAAGTGTCTCACCATTGCCGCTTGTTATAGACCACCATCTGCCCCCAGCTGTGCCCTGGACACCATATTTGAATTGATTGCCCCCATCTATCTTCAGAGCTCGTACTGTTAGGTGACCTAAACTGGGACATGCTTAACACCCCAGCCTTTCTACAATCTAAGCTAGATGCCCTCAATCTCACACAAATGATCAATGAACCTACCAGGTACAACCCCAAATCTGTAAACACGTGCACCCTCATAGATATCATCCTGACCAACCTCCCCTCTAAATACACCTCTGCCTTCTTCAACCAGGATCTCAGCGATCACTGCCTCATTTCCAGCGTCTAAAACACTTCAGTGAGCAGGTCTTTCTAATCGACCTGGCCCGGGTATCCTGGAAGGATATTGACCTCATTCCGTCTGTACAGGATGCATGGTTATTCTTTAAAAGGGCTTTCCTCACCATCTTAAATAAATCGTCTTAGCGCACGGATCCCGCTATCGGAATCAAAATCGTCAACATCCGGTGAAGCTGGAGCGTGTCAAATTCAAATGAAAAAATTGTAATATTAAACATTCATGAACATTCAAGTGTCTTACGTCAATTAAAAGCTTAACTTCTTGTAAATCCAACCGTGTTGTCAGATTTCAAAAAGGCTTTACGGCAAAAGCATACCATGCGATTATCTGAGGACAGCGCCCCACATCAAAATACTTTTTCAAACCAGCACAGGCATCACAAAATCCCAAATAGCCATAAAATAAATCATTTACCTTTGAAAATCTTCCTTGGTTTGCAATCCCAAGGGTCCCAGCTACACAATGAATGGTCGTTGTGTTCGATAAAGTCCTTCTTTATATCCCAAAAATGTCAGTTTAGTTGGCGCGCTTGATTCAGTAATCCACTCGTTCAACATGCATACAAACGAATCCAAAAAGTTACCAGTAAAGTTCACCAAAACAAGTCAAACGGTGTTTCTAATTAATGCTCAGGTACTCTAATATCTAAATAAACAATTAAATTTAAGACGGAGAATAGTATGTTCAATAGGGAAGATAAATAACGACGAGCACGCACCTCATTTACAAGCGCAACAAGATTACTTTTCTAATGAGAGACACCTTGGGCAAACTACAACTACTCGTTCATTTTTCAAAAAACATGACTGAAACCCTTTCTAAAGACTGTTGACATCTAGTAGAAGCCATAGGAACTGCAATCTGGGAGCTATTTATTTGTATATCCCATAGACTAGCATTGAAATGGCCTGTGACCTCGGGTTTTTGCCTGAAAAATCAGTTCGGTTATACTCACAGACATTATTTTAACAGTTTTAGAAACTGTATTTTCTATCCAATGCTACCAATTATATTCATATCCTAGCTTCTGGGCTTGAGTAACAGACAGTTTACTTTGGGCATGTCATTCAACCGAACTTCTGAAAACTGACCCTAGCCCTAAGAGGATAAGCATGCCCCATTCAAAATATGTAGAACCAGGAACAGATATTGCCCTTGGTTCACTCCAGACTTGACGTCCCTTGACCAACACAAAAACATCCTGTGGCGTACTGCATTAGCATCGAATAGCCCCCGCAATATGCAACTTTTCAGGGAAGTTAGGAACCAATATACACAGGCAGTTAGGAAAGCAAAGGCTAGCTTTTTCAAACATAAATTTGCATCCTGTAGTACAAACTCCAAAAGGTTCTGGGACATTGTAAAGTTCATGGAGAATAAGAGCAGCTCCTCCCAGCTGCCCACTGCACTGAGGCTAGGAAACACTGTCACCACCAATAAATCCATGATAATTGAGAATTTCAATAAGCATTTTTCTACGGCTGGCCATGCTTTCCAGCTAGCTACACCTACCACGGTCAACAGCCCTGCACCCCCATAGCAACTTGCCCAAACCTCCCTCATTTCTCCTTCACCCAAATCCAGATAGCTGAGTTTCTGAAAGAGTTGTAAAATCTGGACCCGTAACAAATCAGCATGGCTA
This sequence comes from Salmo trutta, assembly GCF_901001165.1. NCBI lineage: Eukaryota > Metazoa > Chordata > Actinopteri > Salmoniformes > Salmonidae > Salmo > Salmo trutta. The sequence goes on from NC_042969.1 coordinate 12,301,501, forward strand.
GACAATCTGGACCCTCTTTTTCTAAAATGATCCGCCGCAATTGTTGCAACCCCTATTACTAGCCTGTTCAACCTTTCTTTCGTATTGTTTGAGATCCCCAAAGATTGGAAAGCTGCCATGGTCATCCCTCTCTTCAAAGGGGAGACACTTTAGACCCAAACTGCTACAGCCCTATATCTATCTTACACTGCCTTTCTAAGGTCTTCGAAAGCCAAGTTAACAAACAGATCACCAACCATCACCAATCACACCGTAACATCTTCGCTATGCAATCTGGTTTCCGAGCTGGTCATGGGTGCACCTCAGCCACGCACAAGGTCTTAAACGATATCATAACTGCCATCGATAAAAGACAATACTGTGCAGCCGTATTCATCGACCTGGCCAAGGCTTTAGACTCTGTCAATCACCACATTCTTATCGGCAGACTCAACAGCTTTGGTTTCTCAAACGACTACCTCGTCTGGGTCACCAGTTACTTCTCAGACAGAGTTCAGTGTGTCAAATTGGAGGGCCTGTTGTCCAGACCTCTGGCAGTCTCTATGGGGGTGCCACAAGGTTCAATTCTCTGGCCGACTCTTTTCTCTGTATACATCAATGATGTCGCTCTTTCAGCTGGTGATTCTCTAATCCACCACTATGCAGACGACACCATTCTGTATACTGCTGGCCCTTCTTTGGACACTGTGTTAACTAACCTCCAGACGAGTTTCAATGCCATACAGCTCTCCTTCCATGGCCTCCAACTGCTCTTAAATGCAAGTAAAACTAAATGCATGCTCTTCAACCGATCGCTGCCTGCACCTGCCCGCCCGTCCAGCATCACTACTCTGGACAGTTCTGATTTAGAATATGTGGACAATTACAAATACCTTGGTGTCTGGTTAGACTGTAAACTCTCCTTCCAGACTCACATTAAGCATCTCCAATCCAAAATTAAATCTAGAATCGGCTGCCAAACATACCCTCGTAAAACTGACTATCCTACCGATCCTTGACTTTGGAAATGTAATTTACAAAATAGCCCCCAACACTCTACTCAGCAAATTGGATGCAGTCTATCACGGTGCCATCCGTTTGTCACCAAAGCCCTGTATACTACCCACCACAGCGACCTGTATGCTCTCGTTGGCTGGCCCTTACTTCATATTCGTCGCCAAACCCACTGGCTCTAGGTCATCTATAAATCTTTGCTAGGTAAAGCCCCGCCTTATCTCAGCTTACTGGTCACCATAGCAGCACCCACCTGTAGCAAGCGCTCCAGCAGGTATATTTCACTGGTCACCCTCAAAGCCTATTCCTTCTCTGCTGCCAATGACTGGAACGACTTGCAAAAATCACTGAAGCTGGAGACTCATATGTCCCTCACTAACTTTAAGCATCAGCTGTCAGAGCAGCTCACAGATCACTGCACCTGTACATAGCCCATCTGTAAATTGCCCATCCAACTACCTCATCCCCATATTGTTATTTTTTGTTGTTGCTCCTTTGCACCTCAGTATCTCTACTTGCACATTCATCTTCTGCACATCTATCACTCCTGTGTTTAACTGCTAAATTGTAATTACTTCGCCACCACGGCCTTACCTCCCTAATCTTACCTCATTTGCACACACTGTGTATAGATTTGTTCTATTGTGTTATTGACTGTACGTTTGTTAATTCCATGTGTAACTATGTGTTGTTGTTTTTGTCGCACTGGTTTGCTTTATCTTGGCCAGGTCGCAGTTGTAAATGAGAACTTGTTCTCAACTAGCCTACCTGGTTAAATAAAGTTGTAATAAAAAAATAAAATTGCTGCAGGGATTTGCTTCCATTCAGCCACAAGAGCATTAGTGAGGTCAGGCACTGATTTTGGGCAATTATGCCTGCCTCGCAGTGGGAGTTCCAATTCATCCCAAAGGTGTTCGATGGGGTTGAGGTCAAGGCTCTGTGCAGGCCAGTCAAGTTCTTCCACACCGATGTCTACAAACCATTTCTGTATGGACCTCACTTTGTGCACTGGGGCATTGTCATGCTGAAACAGGAAAGGCCTACCCCAAACTGTTACCACAAAGTAGGAAGCACAGAATTGGCCAGAATGTCATTGTTACATTCCCCAGTTTCTGTGTTGTTGTGGTTTTGTATGTGTGTGTATTTCTGGAAATGGCTTCCTGGAATCCTAAAGCAGCTGATTGGTTGGCCCCATCGCTGATTGACGCTCTGACCCCTCCCTCTCGCCAGGAGAAACAGCTGTCTCTTCAATTACCAACTCCTTCTCCAGGTTGATTGAAGCCAGTGTTCCTTTATCGGACCAGAACTTATTTTTATGTCCTGTGTTGGTTGTTGGTCAGTAAAAGTTTTGTTGATATTATTTTGTAGCCGCTCCTTCAGAGGTATGTGTATACAAATAGGACTTTTGGGTATTGAAATTGTTCACTAAGTATTAGTAATTATTCTGTTCCCGGTGGGGAAGGGGAACGCACCTTAGGAGTATTTAGGGCAAGAGGCCTGCGGGCATACACAACCTGTAGTAGTTAATCTTTCTATGCACACTAGGCGGACCAGCCCCTGTATTTTGGTTAGTGCGCCAGGTGGTGCTAAAGGTTAGGTAAGAAGTGGGAGGGCAAGTAAGGTACAGTAGGAAATTAATTAATTAAATTTGTACTTTCCTTGCTTTGGTTCCGTCCAGCCCCTTTTCCCCACATTACCGTGTTAAGGAAGAATAAATTCCCTGTAAAATGTATTTTTCTCTGCCTCTGTCATCCTTCCCTGCACCAACGATCACATACTTTTTCACTCCACAGGGAGTTGAGATGTAGCAGAGTGTTGCATTCCCTCCTCCAAGAGGCCTACGTAAAAGTCATTGTATGCTGTAGCGTTACGATTTCCCTTCACTGGAACTAAGGGACCTAGCCCCAGACCATTATTCCGCCTCCAACCAAACTTTAGTTGGCACTATGCATGCGGGCAGGTAGCGTTCTCCTGGCATCCACCAAACCCAGATTCGTATGTCGGACTGACAGATGATGAAGCTTGATTCATCACTCCAGAGAACGCGTTTCCACTGCTCCAGAATCCAATGGTGGCGAGCTTTACACCCATCCAGCCGATGCTTGACATTGCACATGGTGGGTGATCTTAGGCTTGTGTGCGGCTGGAAACCCAAAACATGAAGCTCCTGGCGAACATTTCTTGTGCTGACTTTGCTTCCAGAGGCAGTTTGGAACTCGGTAGTGAGTGTTGCAACTGAGGACAGATGATTTTTACGTGCTATACGCTTCAGCATTCGGTGGTCCAGTTCTGTGAGCTGTGGCCTACCACTTCGTGGCTGAGCTGTTGTTGCACTTAGACGTTTCCACTTCAAAATAACAACACTTACAGTTGACCGGGGCAGCTCTAGCAGGGCAGAAATGTGACTAACTGATTTTTTGGACAGGTGGCATCCTACTGCCAGTGTTTGGCCATTCTACTGCCAATGTAAGGCCATTCTACTGCCAATGTTTGTCTATGGAGATTACATGGCTGTGTGCTTGATTTTATACACCTGTTTGCAACGGGTGTGGCTGAAATAGCCAAATCCACTCATTTGAAGGGGTTTCCACATACTTTTGTGTTTATATAGTGTATGTTTATCATATTTCTGCTGCTGCAGAAGTGATGCAACATCTGTTTGTTCTGTAGAAAAAAATATTGTTTTAGAATTGTAGAGCCTGCATCAATAAATATCCATAATTCCACACACCCCCATTATCCTAATCGTCAACACTATCATCATCACGATCAGTGCTATCTACCTCTACCCCCTCATCACAATGATCCCCATCACATGTCTCCAGAATGATAGGTATGTACTGTACAGTGTACAGTTTAGTGGTGGTTGTTGTATCTGTTCTGCCCTCCAGGGCCTAATGATGGGGTTCAAGGCATGCTGTCTCTGGCCTGAGGGGCTGAGCAGCCTGAACTTTGCAGAGAAATCTGCCTGCTCTCTGCGAGTAAGGAATCCACAGGGGGCTCAATTAGGGAGATAACTACCTGCTTAGACAAACACTTGTTAAGCTAGTCACTTAACTCAACTGAAGCTAACTCTATTACACTGGGTATAATAAAGCAGGAGAAGAAAGGTAAATATCTGCTCATACAAACACAGCGGCTAACGCTGCTAATGCTACCGACGCTAACGCTACCGAAGCTAACACTAGCTTTTCTTGTAGAGGGAGAGAGAATGAAGATAAGCAATTGTGAGAGAAGGAAGAGAGAATGGAGGTTGTGGAATGGCTTCATATGAGCCAGTTCCGTGACAGGTGTCTGTATGCATGGTTAGGTCACATATGACATTACAGTATGTAATCCATTATGTCATAGGAACCACAGTGGAATAAGCAATTACCTATCAAATCAAGTCTAATTTTATTGGTCACATACACGTGTTAAGCAGATGTTATTGTGGGTGTAGCGAAATGCTTGTGTTTCTAGCTCCAACAGTGCAGTAATATCTAACAGTTTCACAATAATACACACAATACACACAAATCCAAAGTAAATGAATGGAATTAGAATATATAAATATTTGGACGAGCAATTTCGGAGCGGCATAGACTAAGATACAGTAGAGTAGTATAGAATACAGTACATACCTATGAGATGAGTAATGCAAAATATGTAAACATTATTAAAGCGACCAGTGATTTCAAGTCTGAGGTGCTACTGATGGCTATTTAAGAGTCTGATGACCTTGAGATAGAAGCTACTTTTCAGTCTCTCGGTCCCAGCTTTGATGCACATTTACTGACCTCGCCTTCTGGATGATAGCGGGGTGAACAAGCAGTGGCTCGAGTGGTTGTTGTCCTTGATGAACCTTTTGGCCTTCCTGTGACATCAGGTGCTGTAGGTGTCCTAGAGGGCAGGTAGTTTGCCCCCGTTGATATGTTGTGCAGACCTCACCACCCTCTGGAGAGCCCTGCGGTTGTGGGCGGTTCAGTTGCTGTGTCAGGCGGTGATACAGCCTGACAGCATGCTCTAAATTGTCCATCTGTAAAAGTTTGAGGGTTTGAAGTGACAAGCCAACTTTCTTCAGCCTCCTGAGGTTGAAGAGGCTCTGTTGCGCCTTCTTCACCACACTGTCTGTGTGGGTGGACCATTTCAGTTTGTCAGTGATGTGTACACCGACGATCATTCTCAGTAATAAGCTAGTAAGTGCCCCCTCTTCTGCCTATAATTGTGTGCTTTGAATAGTGCAATTACCTTAATGTAAGAAATCCAATGAAAGCATTGGTTTGAGACACTTAATAGGGTATATATGGTTTAAATACATTTTCTTCTCTCTCTGGCAGAAATCAATGGCACAAATGCAATGTGATATATTTACAAGTATTTCGCTACACCCGCAATAACATCGGCTAAACACAAGTATGTGACCAATAGAATTTTATATATTTAAATATGATGTGTGTGTGTGTGTGTGTGTGTGTGTGTGTGTGTGTGTGTGTGTGTGTGTGTGTGTGTGTGTGTGTGTGTGGTTAGGGCTGTTGCAGTGACTTTATTACTACCACACCAACAGTCAGGAGTCATGACCGAAGTCAAATTCCACGTGACCGTTGAGTCGCTGTTACCAGGCCTCTCCAAAACGGCTCTCTGATGCCGCTGATGACCATTTGCTAAAGTCCAGCCGCTAATGGCCGGTACTCAGTGCTCTATTGTCCCTCTAATCACTGTGGCCAATGCAAATGTTTAAAACATTAAATCCAACACTTCATGAGACCCCTGGCATTCAGGATCACCGCAGCGAAAGCCAGTTCCTCATAGCTGGTTGATGCATGGAATAAGTGTTCCTGTTGAGCAACATTTCTATAGGCTATGCTATGCTATGTAATTGCGTGAGAAAACAGAGTTTTGATGGCCTCTAGTAAAATATTTGGAATCCTATCAGCTTTCTATAGGCTAGGCCTTCTATATTTATTTCTCAACTTTCCATATATTAAGCACATTGCTTCGTTTTACAACCGCAGTAGCCTACCTGGCTGGGATGAAAATTAACCGTGGGAAAAGCGTCCTCCGTTCGCTGTTCCAGTGCATGAGGATGACGTCTTTTTATACCCTGCCCCTGTTCCTACAGGTGCATGATAAGGGCCCATTCTAAATCAAAACTAATTTCACACATATATGATTTAGTATACAGTATGTAAAGACAAGATTACATTGAGAATAGTCTGAATGGTGAGAATATTATCACTTGTAAATAATGCCCAATGTGTGCAGTCTAAGGCAAGAAACAAGACCCCAGGACCCCTGGAACACGTTTGGAGAGCCCATAGCCTACAGAGCCTAGTGAAACGTGTTCTTATATCCTACTATTTAAAAGCAGATCCCAGATTTCTTGTGCTGCTACATTTATTGGTCAATGCTTAAAAGTTAAGGACATTGATCCGCTTTACAAACGGTGTAGCTCACCTGGAATATTAAAAACATAACCGCACCTAACCTCCATTCCCTATTTGCGTGCAGGCTACGGATGAGATGTTTTTTATGTTGTGGGCCATTCTAAATAAAAAAGTATTCCACATATACATTAGTAGGCTATAAAGAATTGAGAATATTCTGAGTGAGAATATGTCACGTCCTGACCAGTAAAAGGGGTTATTTGTTACTGTAGTTTGGTCAGGGCGTGGCAGGGGGTGTTTGTTTTGTGTGTTTCGGGGTTTTTGGTTTATGTTCTATGTTATCTATTTCTATGTGTTTATCTAGCTTTTCTATTTCTATGTTAGTTTTGTCAATGACCTCCAATTAGAGGCAGCTGGTTGTTGTTGTCTCTAATTGGAGGCCATATTTAGTTGTGTTTGTTTTCACTTGTGTTTGTGGGTGGTTGTTCCTAGTTTAGTCTGTGCACCTTACTGGACTGTTTTCATCGTTTGTTTCTTATCTATAAAGTGTCTTATCTTTAATAAAGTAAAGAAGATGATCAATATACCCTCTGCATTTTGGTCCACTCCTTACGACGCCCGTGACAGAATATTATCAAGTGCTTGTTAAAATGAGACACTGATGAAGCGTGTGTAGCCTGAGCAAGAAACAGAGCGGATAGCTTGTCTTTCATGCAACTTTCTTTTTCAAATCATCATTAGTCGCATCATGCAGCCTTAGAATAATTCCAAATCAAAACATAAAGCCTAATGTTTGTATCACAACTAAAGTTGCATAAATAACTCTAAATGAAGCATATAGGACGACCTGTTTCTTTGTTAACCTCTCAACACAGAATAGCCGTATGTGCTCACTCCCTCAGAAATCGTTTGGGAACAAAATATCCTTTCTATTATATTCAGCTATGTTCAATTGTATTGTTCTTACTATAAAATA